>NC_079376.1:860000-937500 GCF_021018895.1 Seriola aureovittata | reverse complement strand
TGTCAGACATCATTGTGGTCTGCGTGAGACAACTGCAGTTCTGATGTATGTGATTCCTCTGAGCCACAGAACACACACACACACTGAACATTAATTAGACTCAGTCACACACACCGTCCCCCATAGACTCCCATGTTAAACTGTCCAACTTTACAGCAGAAATCAACATGTTTACAGCCTGGTACAAAAACTGTTAAAGTCTCTAGAGCTGATTCCCTCCTTCATGACACCTGTTTATATAACTCACCTGTTTATATAACTCACCTGTATATAAAACTCACCTGTTTATATAACTCACCTGTTTATATAACTCACCTGTTTATATAACTCACCTGTTTTTATAACTCACCTGTATATAAAACTCACCTGTTTATATAACTCACCTGTTTACATTTTCTTTGAGTGACAGGTGGGTAAGTGTACGTTTGTCACAAACCGACATGCACTGAAGTTTCATCTCATCTGCCAAGATGGCGACAGTGGAGCAGCTCACTCTGAGCTTGACAAACCTGTGGGTGACATCACAGAGGCGACGTCCATCTTTATTTACAGTCAATTACAAGTGTGGATTAGTCAATGCATAAGATGACATTTGATAAGATGGGATAGATAGATAGACAGATAGATAGATAGATAGATAGATAGATAGATAGATAGATAGATAGATAGATAGATAGATAGATAGATAGATAGATAGATAGATAGATAGATAGATAGAAAACTGCAGAACATCAATATCAAATACTGATTGTTCTTGTGTGTATGTGCATATATATTTATACCGACGTGTGGTTGTGTGATAATATGTGGCTGTGTGTGTGTGTGTGTGTGTGTGTGTGCGTGTGTGCGTGTGTGTGTGTGTGTGCTGTGCAGTGTGATGTGATGTGATGTGATGTGTGTGTTATCTCTACACGTGTGTGTTGTGGGGCCACCTGCTGTGTGTATGCCTGTTCAGCTGCTCTCCCACTGAGTCTGCAGCCAAATAATACTTCATTAAAATACCAATAAATACTCCAAAAATCACTCCAACACCCACAGAGAAAGAAACTTAATTAAAATACCAATAAGCAATTAACTTAATTTCATCACCCAATAAATAACCAACTTCATCAAAATACCAGGCAGGAGCCAACTTCATTCAAAGACACCCAATCAAATGCAGTGAAAGGAGTGTGTGCTGCTGCTGGTTTGTGTTTGTGCAACATCGTGCTCAATGTGTGTGTGTGTGTGTGTGTGTGTGTGTGTGTGTGTGTGTGAGTGATTTAGATGGTAATAACCCGGGGCCACGCTCTGGAAGTTTCTCTCCACGAAGAGATGAGATCCGTTTTATTCTTCCTCCGTTCATCCCACGTTCATCTCACAGCTGGACTTTTGTCTCTCTCCATCGCCTCCTCTCCTCTCTCCTCTCTTTCTGTCTTTTCTCTTTGGTCGTTCTTTGGTTTCACTCTTCCTCTCCATCTCTCTCTCTCTCTCTCTCTCTCTCTCTCTCTCTCTCTCTTTATCTGCACAGCATCTCTCTCACATGCTAATCTGGGCTGAACGATTGGCTGGTTCAGAGGAAACGGAGAGAGAAATAAAACGACAAAAGGTCGAATATATAGACGAATGGGAAGAAGAGAGAGATGTGGGGGGGGTGGGGGGGGTTGTAAATGATGAAGAACATTGACTGACGTAAGTGTTCTGTGATTGGTCGAACACGTGAGCCAATGCAGCAACGGGAATCGCCATTTTTAAACACATGGAAACCAAATAATGTAAATCTGCACCCCACCTTCCCAACCGCGCCGTCCTCCATCTTGTTGCTGCCGTCATAGCAACGGTTGCTGGCTGGCTTGCGTCACGTCAGCGTTTCCTGTTGTCGGCGCGAATGCAGAACAGAAAGAAGAAGTCCTTGAAGGTGTGTGTTTCTCGAGGGCGCCCTCCAGTGGACGGTCCCCAGAACTGTTCTGCCTGTCTCCTGAAATGGCGCTAAAGTTGATGGCTAAAGGTCAAAGGTCAAGGTCAGTGTGACCTCACAAAGCACTTTTTCTAGCCATTACTCAAGACTGGACAGCAGTGGTTAATACTTTCTGTGACTCTGGATAAACAGGATGTGACCTGGAACTAGTCCGAGTGGCGGAGGGATACGACCACGAGGAGGAGGTTCTACTTTAACATTAAACAATGTGACGAAGACACTGAAATCGACCTGAACCTCGAGGACGAAGACGCTCTCTGTGACGATCAGAGCAAAACTGATCAAGAACTAATTGATCTGAACCGATCAAGAGTGTGTGAGTTCTTCACTCAGACGCCTGCGGTCGCTGGAGAGGTTCTGCTCAGGTGAGGTGATGGAGGAGGGTTACCTGATGTCTCGTGTGTTTAATGCGGTGACCTGCAGTTTGTTGAAGGGTGGAGATGCTGTAGGAAGAAGGGAGAGAGAAAGAGGAAGAGAGACAGATGGAGGAAAGACAGGAGGTGGAGGGGATGAAGGAGACGGTGAAGAGGAGCAACGTGGGAAAAGAAAGGAAAGATGGAGGAAGGAAACACGACGGAGGTGAGGTAGTATGAAACAGAAGGGATTGATGGAGGGAAGAGAGGCCTGTGGCAGAGGAGGAGTGGAGGAGAGGGAAAAGGAAACCAGACAAGAACAGAGGTATGAAGAGGAGGGAGAAAAAGATGGAAATGATCCAGCTGCAAACTGTTGGGAAACACACACACACACACACACACACACGCACACACACACACACACACACACACACACACAGTTTGTGGTTTATTCCCCACTGTCAGAGGAACATTGAAAGTGTGAGGAAATAACAAGGGACCGAGTCATTTAATTTGACTTCATGAAGAGTGTGTGTGTGTGTGTGTGTGTGTGTTGTGTGTGTGTGTGTGTGTGTGTGTGTGTGTGTGTGTATGTGTGGCCATACAGGTGTGTTTCAAACTTGTCTGTGGGTTCCAGCAGATCACAGCTCGCCAACATGGACTGATAATCAAGTCCCCACACTTTTTACATGGAAA
The DNA here is from genome assembly GCF_021018895.1 of Seriola aureovittata. Lineage (NCBI taxonomy): Eukaryota > Metazoa > Chordata > Actinopteri > Carangiformes > Carangidae > Seriola > Seriola aureovittata. The sequence continues at coordinate 934,494 of NC_079376.1, read as the reverse complement.
CAGAGGGAGAGAGAGAGAGAGACACAGAGAGAGAGACAGAGAGAGAGACAGAGAGAGACAGAGAGAGAGACAGAGAGAGAGACAGAGAGAGAGGGGAGAGAGACAGAGAGACAGACAGAGAGAGAGACAGAGAGAGAGGGGAGAGAGACAGAGAGACAGACAGAGAGAGAGACAGAGAGAGAGAGAGAGAGAGAGCGAGCTCTTCTGAGGTGGCAGTAGATAATGAAGCTGGGTGTGTGCAGGGCGTCCGACAGGTGGAGCCCACACTCTGAGAGCAGCAGGTCCTCTGCAGGTGGAGACCCGTCAGGACGTCATATATCACGTATACGTCATGTACATGTGTTACAGATATGAATTTCTGTATGTGTAACAGAATATATTTAATTCACGTGCAGGTTCATTAAAACAACAAACATCAACAGCTGGTTTCACACGGGAATCGAACACACGGCTCTCCTGTGTCACATCCGCCTCCTCCTCCTGACGTGGACTCTGTCCCTTTATACCACCGACACTTTCCCCTTCGCTCCTGTCATCACCACTACGACCACTAGGTGTCACCTAGCAACGAAACCTAACTATGATGTCATAACGCGCTGTGGGCTCGTCTCTGACACGACGGCCTCTAAATATCACGTCACTCACTCTGTCATTTTCTCCATAAACATTTTCTTAAATTCATTTTTTTTTAAAAAAGGTTCTTGAATGAAACATAATAAATAATAATAAAAGTGTTTTTGCCACAGAAGCTGAAGAACTGAAGCCCAGTTTTTGAAATTCTTTAAACCTCTTGTGAAAACAAACCTTGATCTGGTGCCTGAACTGTGTTTATCAAGGTCTTATGTTCCTAAAACACAGCACCATTAATGAGTAAAATAATAGATAAATGTAGAATAAATGCCTCTCATGAACCAAATGTTCGAGGCTGCTTATTGGCTCGTAGCTCCAGCTGTGAGTCACGTGTTTCATCTAAATCTCTCTGCTGTAGATATAAATAGACCTCAGAGGGATTTAATAAACACCTGGGTTTATTTTTAATATCATGTCATCTTTGATCGGTCTCAGTCCTCCAGACGGCGTGTCCTCCTCTTCTTCTGTGGTGTCTGTGGACCCGTGTTTGTGAGAGTGTGCGGGGTCTCAGCGGGGGGACGCTGTGTGACAGACAGACTGACAGATGCACAGATGTGAGAATGTAGAATAATACCACCTGTACGGACGGAGTCATCACACGCGCTCCGCAGGAAACAGGGAGTGTGTGACGGCGGGAATGTAGATAAGAAGGTTTACGTGCGAGGACCAATTTATTTTTCTTGGCAGGGTGGGAAGGCCGCGGAGACACGTCTCACATGTCCACGTGACAGCAGAAGTCTCAGTAATGAAAATCCTCTCAGACTGTATTTAGATCCGAAGAGGTGACGCGCAGGACGATCCGGAGGCCGGCGTCTGGATGATGATGAACCTCCACCTGCGGTTTGTTCTCTGACTGCAGGTGAAGCAGCGAGCGGAGGCCGGAGCGGGCGGCGCGCTGTGAGCCTCAAACAAACATGGCGGTCTGTGAGACGCGAGGCTCCACAGTCCACGACTCTTTTGGGAGAATGTGTTTGTTTCTTTACAAAAAAAGAACCATGAACACTTTTTTTAAATAAATGTATTCGTCTTATTAGCAAAGTTTTTTTTTCCATAAATGTAAATTCAGTAATAAACATGTTTTTGTTAAAGATGTGGAACAACATATAAAATGAATATCTGACTAAACTATTTTGTTTAGGGAGTAGTTTTCTCTGGCTGAAGGTTTTGAATTCTCCACGATAAAGAGAACAACAACAAAAAAGTCTAGGACACTATTTTATATGAGACGGCGCCCTCTGCTGCTCAGGAGGCTCAAAACGCCTTTTTGTTTTATGTTAAACACATAAAACCAAGTGAAAAACAGCCCCACTCCACGCCGTCACCAGGTTTCATCAGAGCGATACAGACGAGGAAGAAAACGCAGATTTGTTCCCTGAACATCTCTCAGAACATCCACATCACGTCTCCTGACAAACCTTCAGCTTCCTTCACTGTCTGCTCCGACCACGCTGTGTTCTGTGTTTTGAACTGTGAAACATCCTCCTCACACACACACACACACACACACACACACACACACACACACAACCCCGTCGCCTTTGAAAACAGCTTCACATAATTATCCCGCGGCACCGAAAGTCTGCTTTTCTTTTCTTGCAGGAAATTGCTGCGTATCGCTGGAAATCCTTTGAAAGCATCAAACAAAGAAGAGAAAAAGCAACTGTGGCTACAGCATGGATTCCTCCACACACACACACACACACACACACACACACACACACACACTGTCCATTGTCTTCTCCTCCATTATCAAAACCAACAGTGTGTGTTTTTTTCCTCCTGTGTGTTTTGTGGTGGCTGTGGTGGAGCCGACACCCAGTGGGAGAGCCCGCCTGCCTGTGGGGGGACAGATGGGTGTAATTATGTTATTTTTACCTCCTCCAGGAGCTGGCTGCCAGCTCGGGGAAATTAGCATCACACCTGTGTGTAATTGGCTAAATTAGCTTGTCGAGCGGCAGAGCTGAGACAGAGGTGGACGGCGAGGTGTGTGTGTGTGTGTGTGTGTGTGTGTGTGTGTGTGTGTGTGTGGGAGGCAGGTAAAATCAGAGAGTAGTTGTTTAGTGTGTCGGAGAAGAGGCTGTCAGGGGAGCGAGATGTCACACCTGGAATGGAAAATGTCGCCCGGCAGCTCTGCACACAAACACACACTCTGACACACAGTCACACAACACAGAGAGACGACGCTGAAGAACAAACCGGAGGAAAGAAAAAAGACACAAAACAAACAGCACACACAGACAAACAAAAACAGAAGAAGACGTAAACACACCGACAGCGAGTGGAGGCGCAGGACGTGAACGCAAACACTCAACACGCTCCCACACACCGATTGAATCGTCTAGAGGAACGTGTGATGTGTTCATCTGCATCGGGACTAACGCATGTCACCGTCTCCAACAGCCGCAGACTGTCCTCAGCTCGTTGGGACTCTAACGAGAGACTTTAATCTGCTGCCGTCACGTCCAGATAAAGACAGACTTGTTGTAACGCTCCAGTCCAGGAGACTGAATGTGGATGAGGTCACCAAGGCCACAACAACAAACAGGAGAAACTATCTCCCCAAAAAACCTTCTGGCTAACCCGAGGTGGAAACTAACGGCAGAGAAGACTGAACCTCACTCCGCAGGATAAAGCCAAACAACAGGAAGTAGCTCAAAAATAAAATGTTCAGTGATATTTACGAAGAGAATCTATTTACAATCACCAGAACAAACCCAGAACTATTTACAATACTCACGCCGGCTCTACGGGCCGGACTCAAGGTCACAACGAACACAGACCACACGGCGCTTGGGGGCCGGGACGCTGCATTACATGGAAAAATCACAGTGGGACTATGGGAAAATTTGCTTTGGGAACCCACCTCCCCCTCCCCAATTTCCCAGAGAGGTAAAATCCCGTCCCAGAGGACAGCGTGTTCCTCTGGGACTGAGGCCTTCATGGACCTGTTGCTCAGGCTGGACTTGGTGGATCAGATTTCATGTCTCACTGGTACCTGAAGGCAACACGTCAATGTACGATGTAATTAAAGCTCGATACGGCCTGGCTGCAAATAGTCTTTAGGGTTTTCTGATGAAGCATGAATCTGTCACCTCTGTGTGGATTGTCTCGGTTTGCTTTTACATCTCGGCGCCCGCGACAGTCGGAGCGGCAGCCATATTGTTTTTGGGTACGTTTGGCCATCCCATTCTTGTGAACGCAATATCTCCGTAACGCCTTGACGGGACTTCTTGGAGTTTGGCATAAATGTTCACCAGGACTCAAGGATGAACTGATTAGATCTTGGTGGTCAAAGGTCAAAAGTCAAGATCAGTGTGACCTCACAAATCACTTTTTAGCCATTACTCAAGACTTCACACAGTAATTATGACAAACTTTCACACACATGGTTCATATTCTCTCTGACTGGATAAACAGGGATGTGACCTGGAACTAGTCTGAGTGGCGGAGGGATACGACCACGAGGAGCTGGTTCCAGTTGAGAGCTTGTGATACTCAAGGACTCCTGGGAGCCAAAATGGTTCGACCTAACATCAGGTCCTTGTTATACTGGAGAGTCTGACGTCATCAACCTTTATTTATTAGAAACAGAGAGAAAACGAAGCAAACAACCTGAACACAAAAACCAGTTCCTAATAAAAACATTTAAACTCACAAACATTACCATTTAAAAGATTTAAAAGTACATTTCTAAACTGTCCCAATGTTTTCAGGGAGTCGATATTTAAACTGTGTTGTAGGTTAATCCAGGACTCTGCAGCACCTTCGCCTGAGGAGCGTGCAGTGATCCGGTCCTGACAGCGGGTTCTGGAAAACCAGGTGTAGAACACAGTGTTGAGTTTAATTAACAGATGGACAGAGAAGACAGTGATGTAGTACAATGACGAGCGGAGCGCTCAGCTTGCAGCACCTGCTGTCAATCATTCTGTGCTGAGGACCCGCCCACAGCTGGATCATCTGGAGGTTTTCAAACACAAAATAATCGACTGTAGCGAAGAGAAGATGATTCAACAAAGAGCAGCTGTCAGACATCAGATGATGCTGAGCAGCGAAGTACGTGATGTGTAATTAATATTGGTAATATGATCCACATCAACGTACTGGCTCACTGTCAAAATGATGACCTTTGTCACATGTTGCATATAATCACAATGTTCATGAGCTGCAGGCAACTGATCCAGAAAAAAGCAAAGATTAGTCAGTAACAATAAATATGTTTATACATATATATATATATATATATATATATATATATATTTCCTGCCCTCTTAACCCTCAGATTTATCTTGTAACCTCTTTCGGGGTCCCGACCTTCAGGTTGGAAACTGCTGATGCAGAAGTTTTGAACAGAAGGAGGTTTATTCGTGTGACACCTTTCAACAACAATTTAAAACATTCATTCAACATTAAAACAAGATACAAAAGAAACAGGAGGAAAGACAAAGAAAACCCACGATGAAATTGAGCAAAATAAATGAAAGAGGTGAATAAAAGTGCAGCTACAGTGAGATACGACTGAAATTAATTAAAAGTGTCAAACAGAAAAGTTTTAAGCTTTGGTTGGAAAGATCTGAGAGGGACAAATACACCTGGAAGGTTTCAGCAGTCAGTGTGAAGGAAAATAAAACCTGGAAGAAAAAGTGTTTTCATCCCTGCTACGGTCGAAAAGTCTTCTCCCCTCTCCACTTCCACAGAAAGGTCAGAGGTCAACAGGTAGCAGATCAGTGTCCGTGCTCCTGATGGAGAATTCACTCATTTATTTATATATATATTAAATCATTTTCTCTTTGTCTTTCCATGGACCAGGCCTCCAAATGAACCCTCTGCTGCCCTGACCTCTGAGAGAGGGAAACAGCCCCGGTGACGGCATCGCTGATCTGTTGGCTCCATCTACAGGTGAGTCGATGTAACAGCAGCATCACATTTCAGATGTTGGAGGAATGCTGCACAGATCCCTGCTGAATAAAAGTCAACTTAATGTTAACAGGTTTAATATTCTCTCCCTTCTTTTAGATTTTAAAACATCAGTTACTCAGTGACGTCTGTGATTGTACTGATGCTGTATGTGTCTTATTATTTATTTGTCTTGTTTTCTTTACTCAGGTCTGTCTTGAGCTCATTGAGAATACCTGATTAAATAAAGGTTATATATCATATCAATCAAAGATCTGGGAACTTTGTAGTAATCAGTCATCCAGTAACAAGTTGTGTCATTACTTTTTGTTCAGTGATTTACCACGAGGCCTCCTGTCACGAGCGCACGGTGTGCAGGGAAAGAGAAAGGTTGAGAATGTGTTTTTTAACGAGGTGAAGGAAGAACTCCAAAGAGTCTGACATAAATCAGGAGAGGTGTTTCAATATAAAAGATCAGCAGATTTTATTTTATCTTATTCATTTATATATAAATAATATAAAATATAAATATTTGTATTGAATGAACAACAACATTACTAGATAAAAGCAGTACGAGGCCTGAAGCATAAGTGAAGATGGAAGAAGCATAAGCCAAAATGTCAACAAATATGAACATTTATCTGGGAGGGTTATAACACTTTGGTTCTTGTCTTTGATGGTATATTTATTTATTAAATATCATACAGATTAATTATGCAATAAAATTACTGTGTTTTTTGGGAAGATATCAGATTCACAAAACCAGAGTTGTTCAGTTTCTACCAAATATGATTGATTTTATGTTAATATGCTGGAAATAATTCTAAACTGATCTCTCTTCTCTACAAATATGAGTCGGGTTTCACCACTGTAAATGAAACAGAAATAAAAATGAGATGATTTTAGTGGGACCTGGGTTGAAAAACACTTTTTGCTTATTTCCTGAGGCTATTTGTCAAATCTCTGAAAATAATTACTAATGAGGAACACTGTGGAATTTTATTTATTTATGTTTATAATTTTGTGTAAACAGATTCATTGATTCTCAGCTGTAGTCAGAGTCCTGGTCAGTAAGTGGCGGTAGTGAGTAATTTCAATGTTTACCAACTTCCGTTTAATCAAACTAACAAGGAAGAAGAAGAAGAAGAAGGAGCGGAAACAGTCGCTGCTAACGCTGTCGTAGCTAACTCGCTAGCTGCTCGTGTCGTTGTAATTGAGTTCGAACAAACAGTTAAAATGAACAAACTTATTAAATCGCAGGAGTTTGACTCGTATGAGATCGAGGAGCCGAGCGACGAGGAGAGAGCATCCAGCAGGTCGGAATTCACCACGACAGTTAGCTTTAAGACGGTGTAGCTTTAGCACCGTGAGGCTACGGTGCGGCTAGCTAGCTGCATGCTAACGTAAACAAACAGTTACGAACGTAGATTTTTATTAATCTAACATTACAGACCTGACGGCAGAGCTGTTAGCTGTCGGTGCTTAAATCTCCCGCCAACTTTGTCTTTGTTGTAGTGCTGTTTATTAACATGATAATAATGTAAGATACTCAGATCATAGCAGTCAACACAGCCTGGGGTTAAAGATACAAACAGCCACGAGTATAAAAATTCATATTTGTGTTGAAGGAGAAATCATAATTCTAAAGTTATAAGTAAAGCAAGTAAATACACAGAACTAGATTTAAAGTTGATTTTGTCCTCTTAGTGTTAATTTTTTTGCATAAGGACAAGATGAACCATGTTATTTATGTTTAAAGGTGAGTTTAAGATTAGCGAATGTGATGAAATGATTAAAACGAAACATATTTGGAAGTGTTGTGATCTTATCGGCTCCTGGTTGGTGCCAGGATAGATTTATTTCTAAGAATTGAAATATTAATCGGTGTCCTCGTGTTGATTGATCAATGAATTGTTTGGTCTATCAAATGTCAGCTGACAGTGAGTCCTCACAGCTCTGTGTGTTCGGGAGGCGGGTGAGAATCAGGGCTGGAGATGTTAGTCGACCTGTAGCCTGAGTAGGTGAAACACAACAAAATGTTAACTCCTCTCTGTCTCTGTGTGTTTCAGTTCGGAGGACGAGCTGGACGTGCTGCTGAACGGGACTCCGGACCAGAAGAAGAAACTGATCCGAGAGTATTTGACAGGGGAAAGCGAGTCGTCCAGCGGGGATGAGTTTGAGAAGGAGATGGAGGCTGAGCTCAGCTCCACCATCAGGACCATGGAGGGAACCTGGGCACCATCAGCAACAGGTAACACTCACCTGCAGTCACCATGAAAAGAAAACATTACACACAGAACAATAAATGACAAAGTAATAAATAAAAACAATAAAGATAAGACAATAATAACAGGAACTGAGGAAACACTGAAGACTGGAGCAAAGATAAAGATCAATCAATAAAACACTTTAACAGAGGAGATGTATTAAAGTGAGTAAAAACAGAAATAAAAGTTAAGATATTAAAAATCTAATAAAAATGAAACAAAACCAGAAATAAAAGTACAAATAAAATCCAGTAAAACAGCTCAAAATATATAAATAAATAAATAGAAAGTTAAATAAATAAAATTTAATTAAAAGCCAGACTAAAATGTTCAGAGTTGAGTTTGCTTTTAAAAAATAATATCAAAGCTTTGGGCTGTTAATTAATGGAACATGAATCTTTGTTAGACTGAAAAGCGACAGTCAATCCCACAATTAATGGACGAACCTGCTCACTGTGCTCTGTGAAACACGACCTACCATCTTTGTGTGTTTGTTCTCCAGCAGAAACCTCAGGAGGAGGAGGAGGAGGAGGTCCTGGACCTCTGAATCCTCGGATGTATGACAACATCTACTTCGACTCTGACTCAGAGGGAGAAGACACGCCAAGTAAACATGTCATCACTATGAATCATTATGTTCTGTATGGATCCACATATATGATTCGTCATTACATTGGCTCTCTGACCTTCTGCAGGCAGCTCCACAGGCCAGAGGCGGAGACAGCGGATCATACCGACCAATGACGAGCTGCTGTACGACCCCGACGAAGACGACAGAGACCAGGCCTGGGTGGATGCCAGGAGGAGACAGTAAGACACTCAGACAGTTCACCTGGAAAAGACTGACACTAGGTTTTGTCACGTTGTAGTCATCTGTTCTCTCGTCTCTCTGTCCAGGTACAACAGCAGGAAACGACCAGCAGGGGCGTTTCGCTCGCAGTCTCGTCGGACTCAGGGTTTACCCAGCAGTGACGCTGTCCTCAACTGTCCCGCCTGCATGACCACGCTCTGTCTGGACTGTCAGAGGTGAGACTTACACTTAGCACCACATGTGGAGCTTGATCACTCCAACAAAGTGAGGGATGTTGGAAGAAATGATTTCTGTTCCTTTTTACATCACCTGCCCAGACGCCTCCTGACCAGACCAACACACACCTGTTGGGCTGCTCTCTTCTTCATGTGGTGTTTCGTTTTACTCAGTCCATCAAATTCTGATTTGGAAGATAATTAAGGAGAGAAATAAAGTCATTTTCAAAAGTGTGTTTTTGAGATTAGGAAGTTTTAAAAGTCAGCAAGTCATGGCAGATACCCCTAATTTGCATAAGGTATAATAAAAGTTAAGGTAAAAATTTTCAAAATAAAAGCCAAGAAGATCTGTGAAAATGGAAAAATAGTAATAAAAAACTATTTTTTCCATACTTTGACACTTTAAAATGGAAAAATTAACTTTCTGTAAGTACTCGGACTGAAACACATGATCAAACAATGAATCGACAGCTGATTGAAATGTGTTAGCTGCAGTTCTGAGACAAACATTATCAGAGAAGCTGGGCTTTAATCAATATTCATTCTGTGATCTGGTTTCTGTTGTTAACATGTCTCAGTATCTCTGAACTAGTTTCAGCTGTCAGCTTGACTTCAGCTGATCTCATTGGCTTTATTTACTGATGAAATGCCGACTGATACGTTTACAGTGTTCAGCTACATTGAGATGTCTTGGTTGTGTCCACTCAGGCATGAGAAGTACCGGACGCAGTACAGAGCCATGTTCGTCATGAACTGCACGGTGAAGAGAGACGAGGTGTTACGCTACAAAACGCAGCAGGAGAAGAAGCAGAGGAACAGGAAGAGGAGAAGGGGCCAGAAAACGGAAACACCGGCAAACGAGGCTCCCGACCCGTCGCCAGCGGGGATGGATGCTGACGAGGTTTACCACCCGGTGCAGTGCTCCGAGTGCTCTACAGAGGTGGCCGTGTTCGATAAAGAAGAGGTTTACCACTTCTTCAACATCCTGGCCAGCCACTGCTGAGACGGAGCGAGCGAGCTCTGAGCAGGACGCTTTTTTTTTTCAGCAGTTTCTCTCTGGCTCCTCGCCTCAGCTTTCTGATTTAAGAAGAACCGGGTCGGCTGCTTCTTCAGCATCCCGCCTGAGACGGAGAATCCTGCTGTGAGTCTCTCCTAGGCGCCAATCTGTGGGTCAGGAATCAGGAAAGCAGAGGAACGTCAGCAGCATGTCACCTGTCCGTGAAACCTTTGAAATATCTGACTAAAGCTGGAATCCGGCTCTGAACATCTGCTGGTTGCAGCTCTGGTGGACGTACTGAACCCTAAACACAAGAGCCTGACTGACACATGATCCAATATCAATGTTGATTGATTTGAGAAGGACAAACATCAGATAGTGGCAAATAGATGTTGATGAATTTTTACCTAAACACGTCACAGTCACAAACCTTTCTAATCATTTTTATTAACTTTCTCTTTTTTTTTAAGGATTGTGAGCTGGATGATGTACTGGGACATTTCAAGGTCAAAAAATAAACTCGTCAGTGCTGTCTGCTGAACAGACGCTTGTTTTTTGAGATTTGTCTGCTGACATACGCACGATCTAGCTGCAATAAGATTTTTTGGTATCTCTCTAGTACACAGTGAACTTGTGCGGTCTCATAGGATCAAACTCCTTTTCCTGCTGGTGTCCTTCAGAGTCGGCTGTAAGGCAGTAGGACTTGAGAGATACTGTGCAGACTGTAGTTGCTGTTTGGTTTATTGAAGCTCTCTGGGCTTCATGGTTTAAGATCTACTAGACCAGCTTTTAGTTTCACAACAGGGTTGGCATTATTCTATATTTTTGTTACTGTCGACAAATCCCATAAAAAGACCCAAACGGCTTCCTTACTCTGTCTGTCGTTCATTGGTTTCTTCTGAAGTAAATCTCACTAAAGTGAAATTCAATTTAAAAAAGTTATTTCTTAAAACAGCTGCTCTGTGTAGTTTTTATCAAACGAAGGAAGGAAATTAGCCACACAGAATGAAAATCTGCCAATTATGTAAAATGAGCTCCATACAAAAATAACACGCTCTACATAGAATTACAAACTAAAGCGTGCTTTATTTAGAAGTGCTTTTGTATTAAAAACATTTTCCATTTCATCTTACTAAAACTTTTACATTGAAATAATCACAACTTCTGAATTAAGATACATGCATACAAATGAAATAAATGAGATAAGGTGAAATAAATGCAACATATAAATAAGGATAATGAAAGAAATAGCATAAAAAATATTTCAGGAAAAAAAAAAAAAAAATATATATATATATATATATATATATATACAAAGGGGTACCATTAAAGAAAACAAAGATATTAAAGGAAAATATTTATGGCTTTACAAGTTTCTACTATTTTTATTGCTTTACTGTTCTTTAATCCATGTAATGAATTAATAGTGTCTAATTTTTATTTTTAATTCTTGGATGTGTGGTTTCTTATGCATTGATGGATGTAGTATTTTCCATAGATTCAAAATAAAAAATTTTTTTTACAATCAATATAATTCTTATAAAAAATACAATTTTTCTAAATTAATAGTTGAACTATTCAGCATCTTAAAGAAATATTCTTTATCTAACCAAAACAATTTATTAGATAGGCATTCATAAAATAACTGACAAATACTCAGTTTCGTAATTGCAAAATACATATTTTTCATCAACATCATGTCTGAATCATGAAAGTACCTGGTTTACAGGATAAATCAAGTGTATGATTTTACATCAAACGTCCCTAATTTTGTTTATAACAAAATATTTCTTATTATAATTCTTATTTCTTAAAGAATTTCAAACTTTTTTCCATTTTATATTTTCAAATCTCGAGTTCAAAAACAGATTGGCAGGAAGGAGAGCTTTGTTTTGAAATCAGGATGTTGGAACTCCCTGTTCTGCGTCACAGCCGAATGCTCGAACGCGGAGTTGTGATTGGCTGAAAACGAGCACCTTATGATACGACGGTAGTCGTCAGTACGTTAACAGAACTTAACCTACCACGAGTCACGTCGAAAGGAAAAAAAAAAAAAACAGCGAGGAAAGAAAAATAAGTTGTCGCTTGTGAAGTTGGGACCATGGCCCTGGGTGACTGTTGGAAGCAGTTATCGTGGTTTTACTATCAGTACCTTCTGGTGACGGCGCTGTACATGCTGGAGCCCTGGGAGCGGACGGTGTTCAGTATCCTTTTCCGAGTGAACTAACTTCAGCCTTTACCGAGCGAGCTAACATGCTAACTTAAGCTAGAGCGGTAGCATGGCTAACTCATGACGCGAACCTTTCTAGTGAATAAACGCATTTAATTTGTGTTGTGAGTAACAGTTGAGGTATTTTATAAAGTTGCATCGGTTTATGTAAAATTCGGCATATAGAGAATGTACTGTTGAGCCTGTGTTGTCGTTGAAACTGCCATGAATTAAACGTTTAAATAGTAGCAAACATATACGAAGACAAATTGTGTGTGTACTAAAAATTGGATAATGTTTTTATTTTTTAATGAATGCCGAACTAAGTAATCAACTCTAATGTTTCAGAAAACTCCCAAATATTTGTTCTACAACGGACGTGCGTTAATCTGTAAGGGAATTAGCATTAAACGCGTAGAATGTAAATGGAGCTTTGAGTGGATTGTTGCTAACATAGTTTGCGGAAGAGAAAAACAACCGTATTTGTAATAAGAATTCATTCATGTTTGTTTTTTGAATAACTGCCGAATTAAAGCCTCTCTGCTAACGGATTAAAAAGGGTCTCAGTTTCCGTTGTAGTGCTCTCGCACCTTTTACCTGTAAGTAAAAACACACAAGAGGCGAAATTATCAACGGAATTCGACATATGGTTTACTTCATAGAAGAAGAAGGGCGGCGTCGAGGCTAAGCTAGCTGCGGCTATTTACGTTTGCTTCCACAGTCAGGTGATCCACACGTGCCAGTAAATGGATGTTACATCATAAGTACTTTTTTCATATTTGGATAAGGAAAACTTAAACCTGGAAAGTCAGGTTCACCCAGAAGAAAAGGTCGGCAGTTAATATTTAAAGTGTATCTTGTTAATGGCTGTACTTTGGTCTGTGGAGGTGCAGTAAGACAGTATCACATTATGTGCATGATGTGTTGGTAGGTGTCGCCCTCAGCCTGTATCCTGTCTTCCCTCAGGGGTCAGGTGTGATGGAGTGAATTAGTTAGAGGTTGTGTTATTGTCATTGTGCTGTATCCCATCCGATGTTAACAAGAACTGCAGCTGCTCAGATATCACGCTGGTAATTGTTATGAAATCAATCTGCAGAAAATGAATCACAGTTGATTTTTTTTTTTTTTTTTTTTTTTTACCAAAAAATACCAAATAAGCTCCGGTCACAGCTTCATGAATGTTCACACAAACTTGATTTCCATTTGACATGAAGAATTTCATATTTCACGTAAACATCCCATTCATTTCCTCACAGAGAATAATTCCTTAAGTGACTGACAAAAATTCAGATTTGATGTGAAACTGACTCGAAGCTCAATTTCTTTATTTTTTGCTCCTGGTATTAGAAACAGTTTGTGTTTCTGCTGCTTCAGAAGTTCTCCCTTAACGTTTCCTCCTCAGACTCCCTGCTGGTCTCCGTGGCTGGCATGGCCATTTACACTGGCTACGTCTTCATGCCTCAGCACATCATGGCTATCCTTCACTACTTCGAGGTCATCCAGTGACACGATGACTCCGTCCGTCCCCCCGCCGGTCCCATCTGTCTCTGGCTTCCTGTCCGTCCCTCTGCCTGCCTTCCTGTCTCTCCTGGGTTTAAGGTGGGGCTTGTTTCCAACCATGTTAAGGCAAAGCGTCTCTCCTCCTTTCCAAAGTTAATTCACTACCAAAGGTCGAAACACTGAACGTCGTGCTGGAGGCCGAGTCGGACGATGTCATTCCCTGGGACTGTTTCTTCTTCTTCACTCGTATGAAATGTTCCCTGATTGTGAACAGTGTTGGTCTCGGAGGTGAGGCCTTGGAAGAGTGTGCTTAGTTTTGTTTCATGTGTTCTGTTTGAATCAAGCGCACCTTACAGTTTTGAAAATGTGTAATTTATGGATGTGACTGGACAGTTTTATTTTTATTCCATGAAGAAATCAAACCATTGTTGTCTCAGAGTTTTATTCGGGAGCAGGAAACACAGCGATGGATGGAGAGAATATATTTTTGAGCCAAATATGATGATTTTAGCAGCATCAGATCTCTGAGTGAGGCTGGGTTGTTTTGTCAAAGTGGCCACTAACTGCTATTAAGGAAAATTTTCAGCCATTTTTATCCTTCACCATCATTTTCCTGCAGTTTTAAAGCCTCTCTTTCAACATACAGACACTGTCGGTGCCTGATGCAGCATCATAACTGTCAGGTGGAGGTGATCTGACTTTTAACCATATCCCATGGCTTTCTTCAGACGTGTTTAATGATGCACAACAACATCTTTTTCAGTGAGGGTTTTTTGTCATAATTGAACATGTAAATTGGCTGAAGCAGTGTTCCCATTTCAGATACCGCCGACGAGGACAAACGTGCCGCAACGGCCAAAAACAACAGGCTGCAAATTCAGAAACATACTAAAATAAAACAAACAGCCAAATGAATTAACCTCGCTCAAAACATTATAATATTTTTATTATTTGTAGTTTTTCCTTTCAAAAGTCGAAGTATCTTTGAAACTGCAGAACGGTTGTAAAGTCTGCTGGAGCTTGTGCAGTTGTATCAGTTGGAATAACGGTTGTATCTGTCAGTCATCTGCAGGAAACACTGCTCGTACGTTAAACCTCCAGTTCGGCTCTACATAAGATTTGTTCACCGGAGTAACGTCGGGTTTAAGCCTCAAAAAACAAACACAATGTGGTGAGTTGAACGGAGACGCCAACTCCTGTTCTTCTTCTGTTAGACGCATCAAATCCCCTGTGAGGAGCACGATGGGAAATAGACAAATACACCATCAATCACACTTATCATCCGTCATATATTTATTGTCAGTAAGTATAATGTGCATATTATTATTTTACTCTTGAAATAACACTCCGGCTCCAAGGAGAGAATCTGACGACTCTTTGTCCTGCAGCTGGTCATGGCTGCAGCTGCTAGAACATACGCAACGCTCTGGTGACAGTTCTGTGGTCGAGGATGAAGTGACACCTGACCGTGTAGAGAGCGTTACAGAGAGTAGCCCTGCGTGATGGAAACTTACACGGTTCGTCCTTTAAACTCCCACTTTTGTTGTAAACCGCACAGCAGGCAAATGTTAACGGTTTCCTCTTTGCACAGAAACGTTAAATGTTTAAGAAGTTCCATTTATACTGTCATCTTCTTCAACGATATGTACTCCGACCACTACTGGTATCCCTTGGAAAATTGTGATGATTTTTTTTCCCTGCAAAATGGTGTATTTTTCAAGTTTGTGTATATAATCTTGTTATACATATTTGTAAAGTTTTGTAGTCGGATATGTTGGCGTATAGAATAAAATATTTGTGGTTTTTTGTGAGCTACTGATGCTAAATACTGTTCTATAACTCTGAAATCATTAAAGGGATATTTCACCAAGCTAAAGCAGTTTGTTTCACCTTTTGTTTGTTTGGCTGTAATCTGTGGTGACAAGCTGTTACTTCTGTAAATCCATTTGCAACAACCCGCTCAGAGTCACTGACCAACGAGGAAACGCTGTATTATAGTGTGTAATAATCACCAAAGGGAGGAAATACTGCTCACCTTGTACTGTTTAAAGGCGTCTGCAACACCTGCACGAGTCTTTATAAAATGTCTATAATCACACTCAGTTGAAGTAGTGTCGTTAGGGCTGCAACTAATGGTTATTGTAATCATAGATCAATCAAAAAAACTAAAAGTTAGTCACTTTACTATCACGTGATAAAGAAATGCAACAATTTCTCACATCTGAATGGTTGGAACTGGAGAAGTTTGGGACTTTTTGCTTGAAAAATTACTTAAAACTGATTAACAAAACAGTTTCTGGGGAACAATACATTTGATTTATCAACTACAAGTTTCAGCCCTGCAATAGTTACAGTATAATCCTCCTAGTTATTTTTAAGATTTAAGAATTTTTTATGTTTGTGCAAATTTACATTAAAAAATTTTTGAGTCTGGTAAAGTCTACTGGCATCATTATAGGGCGTTTTTCTGTGCTTTTTATTTTCCGTGTATTTGCTGTTATTAGACACTAGATGGGAGTGTTTCCATGTTTTTGACCTGCTCTCAGATCTAAACATATACTTACAGCCATTTATGTTTTTTAGAGTGACATAAACAACTAACAAAGTAGAATTTTACTGTGGATATATTTTTGTAGATATTACATTTAAAAGATAAGACACTTTATTGGTCCCTACAGAAGCAAACAGGATAGAGAATATGCTGATTTTTTTACAGAGCAAGTGAAGATCTGTCAGTTCATTCACTGTACATGAAAACAAATTAGGCAAAATAAAAGAAATGGTATTTTTTAGACACCATTAGTTTTAGCTAGGTGTTCCTAATAAACTGATCAATAAGTGTTTGGTGTATCGTTGTGTACAAAAAGTACTGAGGTTCAGCAACCAGCTGTGGCCACCAGGGGCAGCACCGAGCGAGTCGCTGCTTAGCAGAACTTCAAGCGACGAGCGAGGAAAAGACTCCGCCGCCATGTTGCTTTCTACACCGTCAGTGTTGGTTCGGACTATAGACTAGATAAAAATGGACGTCGACTCCGGGTCTGGAAAATGAAGCCAATTAAACTTGAGTTCTATCGAATGACCATCAGGGGGCGACTGCACTGGGTGCAAAAAGAAGTCCGATTGTATAGAAGTTTATGAGAAAAATGACCCAACTTGTCACTTGATTTGTTACCTCAGTAAACGTTTTCGTCATGTGTTTATGGTCTGAATCGCTAGTTTGAAATTTTTCTTCAATACAACACGATGTTCATTTTTCAAATTATGGTCCTATATAAGAGAAAATAGACTCTTAAAGCAGAGTGTTTTTAGGGCCTGCCTGTCAATCCGGATATGACGTCAGAGCAATGTGTCGGACATTTGACTTGTCATTGTGTTTTCAGTTCATCACATTTAGCTCCAACATGTTGTTTACCTGTAAATATCTTGTTCAACGTTCAGTTGTTCTGAAAGACACTCAGAGGAGTCGGCGGTTCATTTTTTCCGGTAAGTACATTTTGTTTTAAAGCATATTTCTTTGCTAGCCAAAATTAGCATCTCTGTTAATATCACAGTTCAGGTGAAGATGCACCTTGCTAACCAAGCTAGCCAGCTAGTGCTAGCGTTAGCTGATAACTTAGCAATTGCTATGCTAACGGTACCTGGCCGAGCTGGGCTGATAACCTGTGTCAACCTGGGTTAGCTCGTGGAGGTGTTCAGTCAAAGCCCAATGAAAAGGTGAATTTAATCGACGTTAATCTATCGATGTTTGGTTTGTGTTTCTCCACGTGACCCAGTTTAATTGATCTGCGTTAGTGTAATGCGCAGCGTTAATGTCAGTTAATACATTGTCCATCGATACATACATATAAATATTAAACAGTGATAAAATGATGGATCATCTCTAGCACTGTCACCACCTCCACAGGTGAAAGTATTTACCGATTAACATCAGCATGTTTTTTGATCCTTCATTGTCAGTGTTGTCTGACAACATTTAAATATTTCTAGTATTTATGTTGTTGATTAAAGCTAACATAGAAATAGTCACACAATGCTGTACGTGTTACTATTGTGAAGATTCATACCAGATGTGTTCTATAAAAACCATCAACAAAGTTAAAGAAAGAGCTTCATAAATAACTTTATTGGACATTATAAACTACATTAATTTAAACAATTTACAACACTGGAAACATGTATAAAAGAATAATAAATGGATTAATTAAATACTGTAGTGTACAATTTACGATCAACTGTAACTATTTAAAATCAAAAAATAGTTGTGGATGAAGTTAAAGCTGAATTTCATTGTCATATGTAAGTTTGTTTAATAAAAAGAAGTAGTTGAATCAACAGCAACAGAATCTTTAGTAACAAGTATAATCATTATTCATCATGAGTCCTAATATGTGAGACAGTTAATATTTATTTGCTCCAGTAACAATCTCCCTCTAAATAAGTGATGCTGTTGGAACAGCACACTGATATTAACTATAATGGCTGAGGACTATGAAATATGAATCTAATGTTTTAAACTATTGACAGTTTGTTACAGCTGCAGTGGAGTCCAAAGGTCATGTGACTGTATGTCTGACACGGGGCAGAGAGTGTAATACGACAGTGAGGGTGAAGGGAACAAGGAAGAGCACAGCTGATCAGACTGAACAATGTTATGGCCACAAGTGTTACATTAAAAAATACTATATTATCATATAAGACACTGTGTTTATGTTTGGGAAGAGAAGATCTTCATGTGTGGACACTGCAGGTGGAGGTGGTGCAGGGCCTCCATCATCACTGCAAGAGGTTGTAGGTGTCCCCAAAGATCCAGACCTTGGCTGGATGGACTAAAACATTATAATAGAGAGAAATCAGATCAATATCATATTGTAGAGTAAAGAGAAAAAGATAAAAGAAACAGCACTCTGATTAGATGATCACAGATATCTGAAAATAAATTATTCCCTCATCTTAGTTGTAATAAGCAGTCTGCTGAACCGTTTTACATTAAATAACAATAGAATAGAAACTAATACTCAGTTTGGAGTCATTGTGCAGGTGCACATGTCATGATGGTTCTCAGCTCTCAGTCATGTTCTTTATTCTGACAGAGACAGAATCATTCCAACAGATGTTTTGACTCCTGTCATCAATAATGAAAAGAACTAGAGCTGAAAACTATCCGACTAACACTGAACCAAACTTAATATGAACAAACACGACACACACATCCGCTGCTCTGCTCTTTACCAGCTCGTCCAGACACGACAGTTCACTGTAATAACGGGATCGTTTAGTGACCGTGACTTACCGACATTGACAACCCGCTGTCTCTGTTAACACTAAGGTAGCAGGTGTAGGCAGCCGTGCATATGAAAGATCCTCTACAGTTGTTCTTGTTATTACAGCCTGTTGCTGCACAAAGCTCGGGCATTTTAACACTAACTGATGGATTACTTGTCCCTGTCGGAGCAGAGAGGAGGAGCCTCCGACTCCACGGCTTCTCCTATTGGTGCAGCAATCATCCTCACCACAGCTGCAGCTGTTTCAGCATCAGAGGAAGAGAGTTTAAGAGCCCGGCCGCACATCATTAGTGGCGGCTGACATGATCGGCAGCTCGCCTCTGTACCTCCTTTGTGAACATTTGTCTGTAATTTGTGATTTGGTTTGAGATGCTGGTGTTGATTGTTGGGGACTGGGCTAGGTTTAAAATTCTGATTGTGCATCTCACCCCTAGAAAAAGACTGTTGGACACATTAGGAACAGGGGTGCTGCTTCTTGTGTTTTTGGGTTGGTTAGAATCGCACAGTTAGACTCTTTGTTGGCTCCTGTTCCCCTACTTCAGTTGTCCTCTTGCCTTGTTTGTATTTATGTTTACTTATTTACCCTCCTGGTTACGCAATAAATTAAATAAGTAAATTTGATTTAGCAATAACACCTGGTTTTATGTTGCTTCCCTTTTCCCCTAGCTGGGTCGTAACATAAAGACAAGACTGCCAACATGCGGTGACTGGTGAGACAGCCCCATGATTTGATATATAGAACCCAGAAACCAACATGGCAGCCTGACACCTGGCTCTGTGAGCAGTCCACAGTCAGTAAGTGAAATACTCGTGATTAAAATTTTCCAGGCTGTTGTATCTTTGTGCTTGCAGAAACCAACTGCCTGGTACTGGAGGGGACTAAGTCGGGGGCTCGAGCTAGCCGCCGTTTTGGTTAGCATTAGCTTTTCTTTTTTTTTTGTTTTGGTTTATTTGGGACAAACAGATTACAAAATAACAAGTGGGGGGCTAGCTAGCATTAGCAATTTTTTTATCTTTATTGGTGACAAACGAACAAACAAGGTGACACAGAAGACGTTTTGTTTGTGATTGTATGTAATAATGACAATAATAGTAAAAATAATTATAATTGTAAAAATAACAATCATTGATAACAATTATAGCGCAAACAATGATATATTTGCAATAAATGATAATGATTAGCAGCTAGCTTGCTGGCATTGTTCATTGATGAATGAATTTAATGATTTATAAGATTATTCAAAATAATACAATGAAAAACCAATGTTGGTGTGTTGGCTTTCCAGGATGGCGGCCGGATTGATGATGCCACATCTTGGAGGTGGACCCCCGGAGGTTCCTGTTGTCTCATTGAGGCACAGCGGTCCGAGCTGGAGGGGAAGCACAGGATGCTCGGCCTAACTGTTGCCATGGTGATCCAGAGGATCTCCTGGGAGGAGTGGAGGCTCCACTGTTGGAGGAGGACACATGGGGCAGAGGAGACGCTCCTCCTCATCCAGGATCTCCACGTCACCCTGGACGTCTCTTTGCTGGATTCTCTCTGCATCCAGGACACATGGAGACACAGAGGAGCCTCACCTGCATTCAGGACCCAGCAGGTGCAGCTGTACAGAGACAGGTAGACTGACAGAGGGCGGGGTCAGCCTCCTGGTTTCCAACTTAACCACTTCATCTCAGGTACATACGTGTGTCTCAGAGCTTGTGATTAAGTATATTGTGTATTATCATTTCATGCAAACATAAAATTCATTTTTGATCCAAAACCTTTTTCCTCAAGCCAGAGCCAAGTACTTCCAAGCTCCTGGCAACACCTGTCAGACAGAGCAGGAGGAAGAGCGAGTTGTCTTCCAGAGACCAGGAGAGGCAGCCCAGGTGATGGTTCAAGGCAGCGACGGGGAAGAACACCTCCTGTCCTGGGAAGGAGAGTCTCCAGAGGTGAGATTCACTTCAGATATCACTGTTTCCTCTAATGAATATCAGATCTATATTAACACACACTGCTCTCTGATTATCTCTCAGCTGTCTTCTTGGACTGAACTCGGGCCCTGCAAACTGGGCCAGTGTTAGCCGCCTGGTGGAGGCTGTTTGCAACCAGCTCTGCGTCTTCACCCACCTGGTCCAGAGGGACCGTGAGGACTCGCTGGTCATTCATTCTGCCGAGATGTTGGTCCTGCTTTCAAGTGTGTTCGTAGTTTGATATTATTGACATTATTTACTTGGTGGGAAACTTTATTAACAAGAACAACGGTAGTTTGTTGTAATCTATAGCTGTGGTTGTAAGCTAGCATGACAGACTGTACGAGACTTCGTTAGCTCCGTTCACCCCGCCTCCCTACCCCGGTAGCCAAATATCATTGGCCAGTTGGATCCGGTCGACGCTGCCATTGATTAAAAATTATGTTTTCTTTCTCTTGAAATTTTATTAAAATTTTCGCAATGTTACAACTTTTTTCCTGTAATATTACTTTTTTAATTTAGATTTAATTGAGATTCAGACAGAAACTGTGTGAATCTGTCCAGTGTTTCCAGAAATGGCAGTCATCTTGGAAAATACGGCCTTTTGAGTTTTCAAGTGGCTGATGGGATTAATGGCCTCAAAGGGATAAACATGCCAATTTTGATTCTTGTATCCACATTAGAAAGTTTATTAGAGAAATCAAGTCAAAGTGGAGCTCTGTGTGTATGAGGAAGTGGAGCTGGGAGGATATGTGGGTCAGCTGACTGCTGTGTGTATGTTGTGTGTGCTTGTGAGCCTCTCGTGATGTCGGTTCAAACTCCAGTAAGCAGCTTGTTGTGCGTACGTGAGAACAGCTTCATCGTCTGAGTTAACCAGTAACCAGACCTCTGTTTCCTTTCTGATCGGATGCCAGAGAGAGAAGGAGAGAGGGACTCCTCGGCAGTGTGTGTGTACGTGTGTGTGTGTACGTGTGTGTACGTGTTGTAATTTGAGGAATAAGTCCCGAGGTTTACTTTAGAGCTCAACTGATGTGGTTTTGAAGACTGGGAGTAAAACAGAACGCTTTGATTGAAGTTGCTGATGACTCTTAATCAGCAGATTTCAATTCATGATAGTTTTCATGCCCATAAAATGACCTGCAATTCAATCAACAAAAGCTTCTGAAGCTGCATTTAGAGCATTCTGGGACTTTTTTTTGTTTGTTCAATGTGGTTTATTCAAGTTCATGCATTAAGGGAATAAAAAATACCAGGAACACATGAAAATCAGCTGCTAACACATAAATATCTCGTTGTGATGATGTGCATCTCGTAATGAGTTATTAGTATTTATTACTGGTAAAAGGAGTCTTATAGTAACTTATTAATAAATGGTGACGTGTTTCACACTTTACATTTAATGAGTAGCAAGCGTTAACCTGATCTTGCCAAATAATGAGTCTGCATCAATGTATGAAAGCTGTTATAACTTGTTTATAATTGTTTATTTATGATTTGTTAACAAGCTAATTAATGGTTATTTATAAATGGTTTATTAGTTATAAAGCATTTATAAATCTCTTATAAAGGTAGTCTTATTTTGAAGTGGTACAAAAAGTTACTTTTAGAATTAGCCGATAATTGAAACTGTTGCCCAGTAATTTCCTCTTGTGTAATTCCATCAGTTATTCTTTGAAATCAGAGGTTACCACGGTAACAGAACAGGCGTCCATCCAAACTCATGCAACAGAAATGAGATGAACTTACCAAAATAACTTCCCCCTTCTTTGACCTTTCACTCTCTGTGTCGCGGCTGATTCAGAGAGGAAATCCACCGTTTACACTGAAACCGGTCGACAGCGGACACTGATTGATCAGGGGGCGTGAGCGGGTGTCACCGTGCTGATTAACAGGCAGAGCTGGCACAGCTTCTTTCACACTGTCACTGTTTCATCTGGCAGCAGGAAGCTGGCTGCGGTGTGGAGCCTCACGTATGCACACATTCCTCAGAAATGGAGCTCCGGCGGCGGCGGCGGCAGGGCACGATGTGACACGTCTGCACCAGCTGAACCAGCATAATTACTGATAGACACTTTCCTTATTAAGTATTTGGTTATCAGATACAGGGTGGTTTCTTTTCCAGATGTCCTTGAATGCACCCTGCAGGTTCAGGGAGTGTCTGCTGCAGAAAGCCACCGAGACAAGGGAGTGATAATGATACTGATAAACACTGATAATAATATTGATACATAATATTTACAATAACAACCAAACACACACTAGTACTAGAAGCATTCATTACAGATTATATTCAATATATATTTTTATATTTAGATTATATTAATTATAAGAAAATAAGTTTGGACATCGAACATTGAAATAGAAACTTTTCAAAAACTCCAACATTTCTGCATAAATCTGTCAAAGGAAAAAGTGACAGCAACATTAGCTGCTAATTCTGTCATCACAAATGCAGTATTGATTTAAAACGAACCCGTGGTAGTTACGTTACCTTCCAGTGTTTCCTGTTAAACACTTAGTAGTAAGGTCAAATTAAAAAATGACACTTTAATTATTTTAAAATGAAGAACATGAAGAAATGTCAGTAACATTAGCTGCTAACTTTAGTCACTACAAAACTAATGTTAAGATAAAATAAAACATGTCGGTGTCACTTCACAATAAGAGTCTTATAGAGGATTTTGTAACTAGTTTATTAATGACCTTGTTTACACTTAATAATCATCTATAAGTTGTTATAACACATTAGATAAAAAGGGCATCAGTGACCTGTTACTTGCCAAATAGTGAACCCACAGGTCTCTGTACTGTTCAGCCTCAAATCTCTGTTTCCTCCATCATCAGCATCTGTAGCTGCTGCTTCGTCACACGTTTGTTCAGCTACTAACAATTAATCACCGTCAGCATCTTAATGAGATCGGAAAGTTTCATTTAGCAGATCAAATTATGGCAAAAATGATCATATCAATGACTATACTCCATTGATCTGTGGCCTGTTGTTCACTCAGCTGATTCTCCCTCCATCATCATCCTGTTGCTGCATCTCATTTCTACAAACATTTATAAACAAATAATATATGAATGCGTTACTATAAGGCTCCTGTTACCAGTTATAAATGTCAGTAACTCGTTAGTAAGACGATCTTGCCAAATAGTGAACCTGCATCAGTGTATGAAATCTGTTATAACTTGTTTATAATTGTTTGTTTATTATTATTATTATTATCATCATTATCCTGTGTGGTCTATCTGCTCATATCAGCTGCTTTCAGTCTTTTCCCGGCACGTGGTCAACTTCACGTTGAATGTTTACTTCCGCGCGGGTAGGACGAAGGGGAGGGAGAGAGCGCGAGGGCTACATGCGGCTCGTGGAGTCCTCAATGGCGGCGGGCACGCCCAGTGCGCGGGCACGTCGCAGAGAGTCAGTCACTTAGTCGTAATTAACTTCACCTTTAACAAAAAATAAATACAAAGCAAAGTGAAGGATTTAAGTGAATCTGCTGCTGATTAAAGAATAAAAGATTCTACTGGACACCAACTTTAAATGTTTGACATGATCATAAACAATAGGTCACGTGATGTAAAAATAATGGTATTAACACAGAAAGTGGGTTAGAGTCAAGTCCAGGAATCCCCCCCCCCCCCCCCCCCCCCCCCCCACAGTGTACATCACATCCAGCACGTCTCACACTTCGCTCTCTCATCGCACTTTCTCTCCTCCACCGTGAAGCAGCCGCGATGTGACCGGAAGTCTGTGGAAGGGCTTTCAAATTAAAAGCACGGCGAATCAACTAAGAGGGAGACCTGCTCATGATGGCTGGAAGAACAAAAGGTGAGTGGTTTTATGGGTCTCTCCTAAAAAAGCAACTGTGAAATGTTCATAATATAATTTTTATATATCTTGGTTCTGCAGAGCTGAACATGACATCTTCAACTAAAAGCACAAACCCTGAATGTCTTCATCTAGAACAGGATAAGAACAGCAGATCCAAAAATTTGAGAACCAAAAATGATTTTTTTTTTGTTTGACAGATTAATCACTTTAATCATGTATCAATCTAAATGACTGTTGATTCATTTAGTTAACTAATTACCAATAAATTATTCCTGCACTAAATTGCATCCTTCTGAAAGCTTACTATGCCAGCAGTTTTGAAAGTTGCGACTTCCTCCCATAATGAAACGGTGTCATTCATATATTTACTATTTGGTTTTATTATTTAGCATATTGGTTTTTCATTTTTACATACAAATTTCCTGCCAAGGTTCATTTTGACTTTTTCCACAGCCATAAGGAACATACATGAAAGCATATCAAACAAAACAGCAGACAAATAAACAAGTGGTATAAAATAAAGTTATTGTTTCACTTTATGAGATAATGGATAGGGACTATTCTCATTGGTCCTTAGAAAAAACAGGAGACCCAGGTGAGATGTAGAAGAAGGTGGTTTCCAGGTGTTAAAATCCCCATTAAAGATGAGATAAAATGACTTGTTTTACAAAGGAAACATTTCCAATACAAGCGGAACTGACTCTTATTTTGAAACGTGTAACCGGAAGTGTTGCGGGTGCACACCCGCTGACGTGACGCTGCTGCAGCCTCAATAAGAGCTCGGTGGAAACATGAAGTTGGACGCTGGATCGTTCAGTAACGATCTGATTTAACTTGGTGACTTTCAGCGGAGCTTCACTTCACTTCCGCTCAGCCTCCTGTCACACCTCAACTCCCGCCATCAGACTGAATTCACTCCAACATTGCCACAGCTGTTGAGATGCCTTTTATCGAGCACGTATCGGACGCGGACCTGGAGCGTTTGGCTCTGGAGCGGGTCGTCCCGGCCCTGCTGTCCCACGGGTTCTGCCATGTGGACGGTCTCCTCGGGCAGCTGGCCGGGGACGCGGTGCTGGAGCAGGTGAAGGAGATGCACCGGTCCGGGGCGCTGCAAGACGGCCGGCTGGCCGGCTCCGTCCGCGGCATCCACCGCAAGAGCATCCGCGGGGACAAGATCGCCTGGGTGAGCGGGTCGGAGCGCGGCTGCGAGGCGATCAGCTTCCTGCTCAACCTCATCGATAAGCTCATCTCCGTGTGCGCGAGCCGGCTCGGCAGCAAGGCGATCCGGGAGAGGTCAAAGGTAAGAGGGGCGATGTGGGTCAAGTTCAAGTCTGGACTTCAGGATGTCAGAGAGCAGGAAGAGTAAAGAAGCAGAGACAAAGTTTAATGTTTATTCATCTTATACCTTGTTCCTTTTACTCCATCACTCTCACTCTCCGTCACACACTGTTTTTATCACCATGGTGATTTTTCATTTGATTTTTTTCTGAATGAATTCTTTAAAAGAAAAGTCTCCAACCTTTTTAAGATAAAAAACTTAATTAAACCCCTCATTAATAATAATCCCCACAAAGCTGAAACACGTTTATTGTTTTGTCTCATAATAAGTTTCATACGTCTCATATACAAATATAATATATGGACATATATTGAATTTCCATGTACATATGAAATAAAAGCAAATGTAAAAAATGTTAGTTAGAAATTGTACTAATTTCGTATATTAACATTCATGTCAAGCCCATTCAAATATGTATGTTTATATTGTAGACATATGTTACATAGATATATGTCCATCCCAAAGCCTGTCAGTATGTTGTATTATATAAGGTAGAGAAATTAACAACGAAAATATATAAAAACATGTAAAATGTTATATTGTTTCATTAAACGTCCATGTATAAATTAAATATATATAATTAATATATGTGATTGCCACATCTTATACCATATAAAAAATCATCACACAGATATTTTTAATATGAATACATATACAAATTTTACTATGGGTATTTTATATATGTTATAAACCTATATATTCAGGGTGTACATATATGATAATGATATAGGGACATACATGTCATATATTACATATCTGGACTGATAAACATGATGAACTTACAGAATATGATGCGTCGCTTTAGTTTATACAACACTCTGGTAAAGTGGTTAAAATCATCGCTGAGCTGCAACATGTACATCAATGCACCACTTTAATAATCCATAGAAATAATATGTGATAGGAAAACATTTTCTGCACCATCAGTACTTTTAATTATTTAATTACATTTTGCTTAAATATAATGACGTATTTTCTGATTAAATAGAATATATTAACAAACAGAAATCCTAAAGCAAAGGACAATAAGTTATTAAAGTACACATCACATGAAGCGCAGCAACTTTACGGCTTCACACAAGCTGTGTAGAATAGAATCTGTATATTGCATGTGTGCATCGGCATTAATTCATATTATTTGCAAGAAAGAACTTAAACAGCATTTTTCTTCAAACAAAATGTTGGTTCACCAAACGTCTCTAAATACAGAGTTTCCTTAAAGGCGCCGCTCGGCTCCACAGGTGTGTCTCTCTGGCTGATTAGACTGAATCTGTCATGGTGGGAGTTCACTCCATCATCTGCAGAGACAGTCTGTTCACAGCTCTGAGACGAGCTGCAGTCCTGAGGTAATTAGATCACCTGTGTGGGAGGACCAGAGGTGCGCTGGCCCTTTAAGGAGTTCATTATGTCAGCAGAAAAATAGGAACACATGTTTAAGGTGTTGATCAGTCCCTCCAGGAAGTCGCGATGGCAATAATTAACACAAATCCAACCAATCCCTGTGAATTCTGCCCGACCCTCCATTTCTGTCCAATCACTGCAACTTTTGCAATTTTTATTTGCTTTATTAAAGCAGTGGATCATGATCGGTGGCCGATCAATCGGGGCCACATCCATAGTTTGACCAATTTATAGGAACTTTGGTTTTTGCAGTTTCGCAAAAAGAAAAAGTTTTTGAGGTGGTCTGCTGGTCTGGACTCCAGCTGCTCATGTAGGCGACACCAAATTAGAGGACTTCCTGTTTTGTTGACGGTTGAGGATCCGTAGTGTCACACGGTGCAACACACTTCATCTGGGGCAAGATCCAAACGCCCTGCGTTGGAAAGCAGAGACTGATACACTCATCGTTCCTCCTCACGCCTCGTCGGTCTCATGTGGAAACACAGTGAAACCACCTTCCTGTTCTCTGCGACGTTCAGGCCCTTCAGCGGCAGTCCAGGGACCCGGTCTGGGCCCTGAGCCAAGGCTTCAGAAACCAGGAAGGACAGGAAACTCAGCGGTTTGGTCGTCTTGGTGTTTTCTGTGGTGATTAATCACCGGACAGACGTGATGAGGCCGTGCAGTCTGGGGATGGATACCTGGATCCAGGTGCTTACTGAGACTATTTACCGCTAAAATCTGCTTCCTGTTCCGGGGAAAGATACAGGAGGGAGGTTTTTAGAATATGAACACGTGTGTCTGCAGACAGAAGAATATTGTATTTCTGTAAGTTGCTCATACAAACATTTATTAGATGTTTATATCCGTCTTCTAAAAGGTAAACAGGAGGTTAAGTGAAGTGTTACCAAAATAAATGTATACACTTTACAGCTTTTATTTTGGAGTGCAGACCTTCATCTTCAGATCGTAAAGCAGAGCAGCCTCCTACACAAATATAATATATGTACATATATTGAATTTCCATATACAATATGGAAAATATATAAAGTATAAAGTAAAAATATACAATAAAAATAATATTTAAAATAAAAGCGCATATAAAAATGATATAACAATTTCATATATTGACATATACTGTATACAAATATGTATGTTTATGTGTATATGCTTATATTGTAGATATATATCCTGTTAATATATATTGATATATAAACGGTGGCGTCCAAAAGTTTGAGACGTGTTTAAAATGAATTAGAAATTCTTTTTTTTTTTTAAAGAAAGAAAAAACTATTCTTGCATATATAATGTTTGTTGTTTTAATAAACTTGCATACATAAATTAAATAAATGTTAACATGTTATACCATATAGAAATTCATCATATAGCTATTTTTAGTATTTCATGTATGTTATTAACTTATATCTTCATAAATCCAGAGGATTTATACACGTGATAATAATATATATAATCATCGCTCTTTATATAGAGACACAAATGTCATATATTACATTTCTGTGTGGGAGGGTTCAGTAGGTGAAGAACAAATACTCTCATCCCTCAGACATATTATAACTGTTCATCAGAGCTGCAGAGATGAATCCTAATCAATTAATCAATTATTCAAGTAGTGGATTTACAGAAGATTAAGTGGCAACTGTACTGCGTCAAAAACTGATCCTGCTGCTTCCAGCTTTAAATGTCACGTTTTGTTAATAATAATTCATTAAATCAAGAAAATACTCTGCAGATGGTCAATAATGAAAATATTAGTTAGTTGCAGCGTTTTTGCTTTGATGGAAATGTATATTAGCTTTTGATCATGATTAGTTTCTGTGTCATTTCCTGTTTTGGTCCTGAAGAGAAACTTTACATGTTTTACGTGTTGGTTTGTCTCCACTGGATTTTTACTTCCTGTTTAAATTGACGTTTGTTGTTATTTTTTATCTCACGTTACGGGGATGTAAGAGGCTGCAGGTCCAGCTGCTCAATCTGACTCTAATTGTTTCATTTCCAAAAGTTAAATATCATTTAGTTTTTGTCTCGTTTTATCGAGGAAAACTTGTTGTTGCTGTAGTTTTTGTAAGACTGAGATGATATGATGAAAGACAGAGGAGGAAAAACAAACTGTGTTTGTCACACACACACACACACACACACACACACACACACACACACACACACACCTGTTCATGAGAGCTCATAGAGGCATGCAGACATTCTCACGTACACACTCTCCCACTTATTCAATTATTCACTCTCTCACTCCTCCACGCTCAGTCATGCTCTCTCGCCCGCTCAACCACACACACACTCACTGATGTACAGTATCCTGACTTCCCTTAAACACACAGACACACACACAGACACATACACCATCATCATCATCATCATCATACAACGTGAAAGTATGTGGTGAGGAGGGCTGGGCACATATTACACACATATTCCCAGCATGCAGTGCAGTCTACAGTGAGCCCTTATCACACGTGTCTGTGTGTTATCAGATGGGACTTCTTAAAAAACAGCTTAGCCCACTTACAATAGGAACACACACACACACACACACACACACACAGGTATCTGCAGACGGTGCAGGAGAATAAACATAACAACGATGCAGGATAAGAAGTTATTGTCTGGAGAACAGAACAATCTTTTAATAACGGCTGGTTTTAAGGCTCAGTTTCTGAATACAGGCTGTGTGCATTTCTCTGTGGACTGAGGCTTTGATACTTTCACAGTATTAATATAGAAGCTAGAGCTGATCTATAATCACACTACACATGGACACACACCTTTACACTGGAGGAGCTTTCACACTAAAACAACTTTAAAGGAAAGAACATGTTCATATTTAGGTTTAGGTATCGTTAAGATTTTACCCTAACTCCCAGCTAATCCAAAAATTATCAAAGAGGAGGGGCGTGTGGAGCTGAGACCCCCACCTGTCCCTCAAAGAGGCCACGCCCTCAATCCTCCATAACTTTAGTCCTTAGCAAAATATAAACATCTGAGTTATATAAACAGGTGAGTTATATAAACAGGTGAGTTATATAAACAGGTGAGTTATATAAACAGGTGTCATGAAGGAGGAAATCATCTGTAGAGACCAGAACAGTTTCTGTACCAGGCTGTAAACATGTTTATTTCTGCTGTAAAGACATTTTAACATGGGAGTCTATGGGACTGACTCTGTTGAGCTCTTCTTCACCCAGACGACCTTCAGACACAGTGACGGACGAGTTAAAGAGAGGGATCCAAGGATTGTATGAAGAGTTGTAATGTTTGTTTTTTAACTCTGATGTTGGACAAAGAAAAACATAAAATCCTCACATTTGAGAAGCACCCAATCGTCAAGTTAATTAATTGATTAATGAATCTTTGTGGCTAAAGATCGGATTTTGGAGATTGTTTTATTCCAACAGTTTTAAGATAAAACTCTTTAATAAGTCACAAGAAAAAAAGCAAAAAACAGAGAAAGAAATGTAATTCTGTGTCGCAGAAATGTTTTTTAATCTTCTTTCCTCTGCTGTGAGTCACCGCGTGACCTTTCACATTTATCTTGTGACCCACTGGGGGTCCCGACCCCTCAGGTTGAGAACCCCAGTGTTGAGGTGGAGGAGTCCTGGTGGTTGCAGTGGGTCCAGACTGCAGCCTCACGCTCCTCACGTAGCTCTGTCATTAAACTGTCAGCAGGCTGGAAACCTGCCAAACCCCTGCACAGACCTCACTGCACTCCCACAATCCCTCTCTCTCCCTCCCCCCTCCCTCCCTCCCTCCCTCCCTCCCCCTCCTTCTCTCTAATAGAAAGATAAGATAAAGTTTCAACTCCAAACGGCTCTCGGAGGCGTTTTGTTTTCCAGAGTATCATTTCCTCTGCGCCCAGCCCTCCTGTCTCACCACATACTTTCAGGTTGTATGATGATGATGACGATGATGGTGTGTGTGTGTGTGTGTGTGTGTGTGTGTGTGTGTGTGTGTGTACGTGCCTCAGTGGTGGCGTGAGTTGCTTCCCCTCAGTTCAAGCTGCCTGTGGTTTTCAGAGCAGGTCTTTCACTCTTAATCTGGGGGGGGGGGGGGGGGGCAGCTCTGGAGTCGCTCGCACGCTGGGGGCTCGACTCCCCCACCCTCCCCGCCAATCATCCCCTTTTCACATTAAGAGCATCCAAAAGGGAGGGGAAGTAAACACAGACGTCAGGTGGGGGGGGTGGGCGGGTTGTTGTTGTTGTTGTCTACGCCGTGACCTTCCTGTATGAAGTGGTGTGTTGATGATCGTACAGAAGAGGAAGTGAACAGGATGTGAGATTTTACGGAGCGTGCAGAGGCGTGGAGCTCCATGCACGTCTTCATTTCACAATAAAAGAAGGGGGGGGGGGTTGGTGATGATGTGGCTGCAGGTGATGCTGCTGGAGTCAGCACAGACCGAGCATCTGTGTAAACACGTACGTCATAATAAATGCATGAGTGGAGAGGGCTGCGTGCGATCTGTGTGTCAGCGTCGGGGTCAGGTGGCGGCACTGACATCCCATGATGCAGTTTGGTGTAAATCATTGTCGTTGCCTCTTTAACGAGGCGTAATCTTCCGTCACTGGTGAATGTTGTCACATGAATGTGGAGTAAACGGTTTCTGAGAAATCTTTATTTCATTAAATATAACAGTCAGTGCCAGAGACCAGCAGACGGGTCAGAACCGTTAGCTAGTTAGCATCTTTTATTTGTGTATGTTGTTTGTTAGCTTGTAACTGGCAGTGGCTGACACAGTGTTAGCGGTTGTGCTAATGCTAACTCTCTCTCTATCTGTACTGACAAGGTTTCAGGTGCATTTAGCCCCGCCCCCCGTCCCCACCAGCTGACAGGATTGGTTCTTTAGGTCTGTGACGTATGAAACTCTGACTGTCTGAATCTGTGTTTATGAGACTGTGATTGGTTCACTGCAGGTCAAGGTGGAAACACTCAGTCATGGTGTTGATGGTTATTTCATCATCATGAGTCTGTGTTATATAAAAACATCATGTGGATGTTAACGAGGTGAAACACTTGGTTTTCATTTAAATATCTTTTATCATGGATATTAATCTTTCAATAGTTAAACAAAACTTGATTTTCCTCGAGTGTCGTCGTCTTCATCCATTTATCTTCAATAATTATTTTCTCCTCGTATTTTTCAGTCCTAATCTTTATAAATTATGGTTTGAATTTGGCTGCAGAGTTTTTATCATCAGTGAACTCCTGAACTCTGTTAAAGCCTGATGAAGCTCCGTCACATCTTCACACCGGAGCCATGAAAACACTCATATGAAGCCATAGCAGTGAAATGACCAGCGGTGACCTCACAGGGGGGGTTGTGTGTGTGTGTGTGTGTGTGTGTGTGTGTGTGTGTGTGTGGATCAGCTGGTGGTGGCGGCGGCCGCTCTGTGTTTTTCCTGGAAGGAAACTCTCAGTTTGAGCCTTTGTTGACTTTGACACAGTCTCTTGTCTGATAATCGTCTGCTGGTTTCGGCTTATCAGACGCTTCCTGTTTGGGTCGCAAGGTCACGGTGCTGCAGGGAGGGGACGCAGGGAAACCCCCACCAAAGTTGCTAAAACATGTTTTTGTGGATGGACGATTGAGTAGAATTTAATAAATTAAATTAATTGAATTAATTCAATAGTGACAGGACAAGTTAAGGGCAGAAAAAAGAAGGACAAAATGTACAAACATTTAAATTAAAACAATATAAATCATATAAATCTAAATGGTTTTTTATTTGTGATTTTCTTTTCTGTATAAAATAACAACAAAGCTTTTTAATAAAGCTTTCAGTGTCATCTCATGGTCTTCTTCAGTTCATAAAATAAACATCATCCACTGAGGAAGACCCTGAGATGCTGTAGAAAGCTCCTGAAAAAGCTAACCCAGGTAGCAAAATGAAACTTCCAGTTCAGCTGGAAGAGTTTCTGTGTGTGCGCCAGAATTGGTCCAGATGTGGAGGTAGCGTCTGGTGATCGTGCCGTATGTGGGCCAGATCTGAGCCGGAAGCTGAGTTTAGATTTTGTCAAATTCTGATCTTGACTTTAATTTGAAATATATGTTCAAACCTGTGACGTAAACAAACCTTTAAACAGCATCTGAAGACACTAAAAACTTTAGTTGTTGTTCGCGCGTGTAAAAGAAGAGCTGTCAATCATCCTGAGTCACAACAGGTGGTGGGCGGGGCTACAGTCTGATTGACACCATGAGTCTTAAAGCAGATTTCTGAGTCTTCACAGAGGCGTTCAGGCTGCGACTACAAACGTGGCCGATCCAGTTTCCTCCAAACACTGACCAGCTGCACGTACACACACACACACACAGACACACACACACACACACACACACACACACACACAG
This sequence comes from Seriola aureovittata, assembly GCF_021018895.1. Taxonomy (NCBI): domain Eukaryota; kingdom Metazoa; phylum Chordata; class Actinopteri; order Carangiformes; family Carangidae; genus Seriola; species Seriola aureovittata. Next base: position 900,810 of record NC_079376.1, on the reverse strand, counting down.
AGGCATGCAGCAAACATGAACATGCATGCATGCAATTTGTGTACGTGCAACTGAATCCGTAGGCACCTAACCACAACACACACCCATGATCTTCCTCAAGACATATTAGGAAATAACCACACACACACACACACACACACATACACACACACACACACACACACACACACACACACACACACACACACACACACAAGCACATACACACACACACACAGGAAGTTTATGTAATGTCAAAATTACTTCAACATCATCTTCAGCAGTTTGATGCGACAGTTCGTCCAAACTTTTACAAAACTCTTCTTCTACAACTTTTTTTCCTCTTAATTTTCCCGCCTCTTCAGTCTCCGTCCCTGTTGATGATGACTTCATTTCTTTCTTGTTGTTTCGTCTACAGCACGACTTCTAACTCTTCCAAGAAATACTAGAGGGGCAGAGCCAGGGGACATTTTTAAATGACGCACCTGTTCCACTTCGCTTTTAATGAGCTCTGAGAGTTTTTCTGTTTTTTATTTATTTTAAATGTTTTAGTCTTAAATGATTTCCCTGTTTTAACTCTTTTATATTTGTTGTTGTTGTTGTTGTTGTTGTTGTTGTTGTTGTTGTTGTTGTTGTTGTTGTTGCGTGGTGTTTCAGTTCTGCAGCGCCTCACTGAAACTCTGTAATGTAACTCTGAGGTCTCATGACTTGTCTCTTGTCTGTGTGTTCAGGCCATGGTGGCGTGTTACCCGGGAAACGGCGCCGGTTACGTCAAACACGTGGACAACCCCAACTCTGACGGACGCTGCATCACCTGCATCTACTACCTCAACAAGAACTGGAACGCCACGGTGCGTTTAGGGACCCGACTCTGATCTGATATTCACATTCTGTCTGTCTGAGGTCGACGTGACCTCTGACCTGCAGTTACTCGTTTGTTATTCAGGTTCAGGAATTGAAAGACGCGATTACAGTTCAGATTTGGAAACTTCCTGTCTGACGGGAAAAAGGAAAAAGTTTATGACTTTGATCCGTTTGTAAAACACATGATGATGATATTGATTTAAACAGTTTGATGATGTCAGACTGACAGAAATCACAGACACTCTCTTAAAAGCTTTGATCAATGAAGTCATGATGCAGAAGGAACAACGCTAAAAAATAAAATAAAAGATTTGGTGTCTGTGTTTAATCTTAAATTTGATAATAATCTCCAGATGTCACATCAAGAACATCTGGCTTTGTAAAGTAGTTCCCTCTGATGTGACAATCAGCTGACCTGTGTTGTTGTTGTTGTTGTTGTTGTTGTGTATCAGGAGCACGGTGGCGTCCTCAGGATCTTTCCTGAAGGGAAATCCTACGTGGCCGACATCAAACCGCTTTTTGACCGGCTGCTCTTCTTCTGGTCCGACCGCAGGAACCCGCACGAGGTGCAGCCCTCCTACTCCACCAGGTAACCAATCAGTCAACCGACCGACCAATCAATCAATCAGCCCATTAATCAGTCAGTTGCTGATCCTGACCAATGACAGGAGGTTTGTGTGGTTCACACTGAGACGACGACAGTGTCTTTATTTTTGGTTTTAACGTGTTAAACATCCTCCATTTCATTTTCATATCTTCAATCGGGGATTATTGATTCATTGATTGATCATCTTTTGTGAACTGATCTGAATACAAGACTTCTTTAAAACAACAGCTTCTTTTTAACGATACTTCACTTTTGAATTGAAGTAACAGAAACAAAATCATAGTGTAAAAAGTCCTGAAAGCTCATGTATAAAGAAGTAAAGCACAGAAACACAGGAGACAGAAAACCTCCATCTACAGGAAACTGGCTCCACCTGCTGGTGTGAGTGTGTAATAACATCCACATGTCATTTTCAGAACAGCAGCATTTTATTATGGAGTATGGATGTGTCTGGTCCCCCCCTTCCTCTTTACAATTGAGCGCTTCAAATCAAATATGGCCGACTTAGAAACCCAGTCTTGTTCTGTCACTGCAGAAAGTCATGACGGTCGCTGACTCTGATGTGATCAAATACATAAAGAGACTTGGTGTTTTCATGTGTTATCAGAGTGAAAAGATGATTTTGTCCAAACTTGAACAACAACACAGGATCGAGACCGGAGAGTTTATCTGTGGCCAGTTTAAAAAAACATCCAGTGCAGGAAAAAGTAAAAAGCCTAAAGAGATCTGATCCCTGCACAGAAATACTGAAACCAGAGGAGGAAGTCAAACAGACGTAAACACACACACAGGAAACTGACTTTCAAATTAAAACCCAGAGCTTCAGTAAACATCAGTGTTGTGGTTTGTGTTCCAGGTACGCCATCACAGTCTGGTATTTTGATTCTGAGGAGAGAGCCGAGGCCAAGAGGCGCTTCAGAGACTTGACAGGTACACACACACACACACACACACACACACACACACACACACACACACACACACACAGACACACACACACACACACACACAGGAGAAATCCTTGTTAATTTTGATTCAGCAGCCACTTCCTCTGAGATACATATTAAAAATGTTCTGTGTAGTGGAGGTCGGTCGTCGTGGCAGCAGGTCAGCGTTCCTCCGTGTCCCTTCATGTTCATGTGTCTGGTGTGTTTCAGCGTCCTCTGGGCAGCAGGGCAGCAGCTCCGGCTGACTGTGAGGAAACGTCGCCACCTGGTGTTCGTCACCTTGAACTGCAGGACGACAGGATTCAGCCTCTCACACCTTCTGGAAAAGCAAAACAAAAGAAAGTATCTTCACTCTGTCCTGGACTCCGGAGGAGTCGAGAGGGTTTTTAATTCTTCAGCAGATGAATTTGAATCCCCTCCTCGCTCCGACCGGCGTCCAGGCCGGAGAGAACGACCCGCCTGCGCCGCGCTGAGCGCCGCTGAAACCTGATGAACGATGAGTTCAGGTGACCGGCAGCTGCTCGGGACTTTTCCTGCTTTTGTGCAACACTCTGTCTCTGCTGATTCCTACTGGAGGGAAACAGCGGACTGCACCTTTAAGCTTCGCCTTCACCTCGCTTCAAAGAAGACGGAGGAGGAGAGACGGCGAGCGTTCATCAACGTTAACAGACAGAGAGAAACTAGAGACATGATGCCTTCAGGGCTGTGGGACAGAAACGTTTCATGCTGCAGCATGTTCTTAATAATTCTCTAGAATGAGAAGCGGGGCGTCATGTGTTCAGTGATGGAGGAACAGCAGAGAACTGTTTACCAGTAAATGAAATGAACTATATTATTAATACATGAGTGGAAAACACGAACACAGGCCAGTGGTGATGAAATGACACAGAGAGGTGGAGTCAGTTCAAGAGCGTCAGAAACCAACAACACAACATGAGCATTCAGTCAGCAGCTCTGGGTATCGAACCTTCGGAGGATGTGTTTTAGTGATTAGTGTCAGTGCTAAATACTAATGAGTGACCACATTTACTCCAGTGCTGTTCTTAGTGCCGTTTTCAGGAACTTGTTCTGCACCTACTTCACTACATTATCTGACAACTGATACAACTCAAGCGACTGGACTGAGGGTCGGATGGAGCAGAACTGAAGGTGTTTAGGTCCCAGAAGGTTCTGATTCAGGTCGATTAACGGGCCAACTGGACAGTGTGACGTTTAAAGGTCTAAAGTTCAACAAGATATTCTCCCTTAACTCCACGTGAAACAGATTCAACATTTATTAAGGCACGTTTAAACGTTTAAACATGAAGCAGAAAAGCAGAATGTGAAACCAAGTCAAGACAATATTTTATTATGTTGATGAGAAACAGGAATCAATGTACATTCAGCATTGATCATGAACTGACATGTTTACACTGAAATCAGCTGTTTTTCTTTTGTTAAATGCAGTTATTGATTATTGGATCTCCATCAGTTTGCTGGTCATCATGGCTACACACAAAGTCACAATAATAAACTCAATGATGTAAAATGACTCAGTATCAATAAAAACAAATATAAAGATCAGAAAAGGAGTGAAATCATTTTTCACACATGAAAAGGTCGACGACAGAAAGAAGAAGAAGCAAATAGTGAAACTACAGAAGAAGAAAACAGAAATAAAAATAAAAATAAAGGAAGCTTTGGAATAATGAGACAGCAGGAGGACAGGTGCAGTTTAAGAGGTTAAATTCACTGACTTTTCCCTTTAAGAAATAAACAACATTATAAATATAATCATCCTCTTTATCTCTAACTGCTCTGTCCCACTGTCACAGAGACCTTCAGTGGTAACACCTTCACTTTATCCTCAGTGTTAATGAATGGAAACACCTTGTGAGTGAAAGTGTGTGTGAAGGTGTGTATGTGTGTGTCAGTATCAGGATCAGAGAACGACAGTTTTCCTCTGTTCCAGTCCAGATTCACTCTGATCCTCTGGAGCTTCTTCTTCACTGAGAGATCAACGGATGAAGCTGAAGGTGACCGTGCTGAGTATTTATCTCTATAGAACCATATACTCCATAATCCAGACCGTATGTTTCTCTTCCTCTGGACAGACTCTTCTAACACACCCAGTCCCCAGTATATACTGTCTCCAACCTCGACGTCCCAGCTGTGAGTCCCTGTGTCAAAACCCTCAGAGCCCAGGACAGAGCAGCAGTAAGAACTAATCCTCTCTGGATTGTCAGGAAGCTTCTGTCTCTCTCCTTGTCTCACTCTGGTCAGATCTTCAGACAGGATTAGTTCTGGACCAGCAGTGTTTGGGTCCAGAACCACAGGACTGTAGGAGACCACGTCCTTCATCTTGTTCCAGATGTTGAAGGTCAGGTTGCCCAGGTGTTTGGCCTGGTCTATCAGAGCTCCTGAGCCCAGCTGGTGATCCTCCAGCAGGGGGCGCTGCTGGACTCTGTCCACTGCAGCCTTGTAGCTGAGCAGGAATGAGACGTCTTCAGCTCTCAGCTCGTCCTCTGTGGCTCTGACTGTGTCTGAAAGAGCTGCTATCTCTCTGCTCAGAGCCTCCATCTTCTCCTTCATCACCTGACTCTTCTGCTCCTCTTCCTCCCTCAGTGCAGCCATCCTGGCCTCCTCTTCCTCTTCTAGAAACTGGTGAAGCTTCTTAAACTGCTCCTTGATCTGCGTCTCTGTGTGTCGGGCCTGGACCTTAATGTGTTCTGCTGTTTGATCAAACTTCACTTTAACTTGTTTAAAGCCCTTTAACTTCTTCTTTAAGGGCTCCAGAGTTTCCTGAAGCTTCTTCTTGTGTTGTGGAGCAGCTTCAATGATGGGTCTGAATCTGTGGTCGGTGTGTGTTTCTGAGTCTCTGCAGACGAGACACACTGGCTGCTGATGGTCCAGACAGAAGAGTTTGAGTTTCTCAGAGTGCAGACTGCAGAGAGCCTCTGAAGATCTCTGCTCTCTCTCCTGTAAGAAGGCCTCACACAGGTTCTTCAACACCAGGTTACAAGGTGGTTCATATTTTGAAGTTCTCTTACAAACTGGACACGGTCGATCTGGTTTCTCTCTCCACCAGCTCTGCAGACAGTCTTTACAGAAGCTGTGGCTGCAGGACAGAACAACAGGATCTCTAAAGACCTCATGACAGACCGGACAGCAGAGATCCTCCTCTGGTCTGGAAGCCATTTAGTCCCTGAGAGAAGCTGCAAACACAGCAGACAGAAAGTACAGTCAGTCATGGCTCCCCTCCCCCCTCTACTAACTTCACTGAGGTTTACTTTCACTCTGAGTCCAGGTGTTTGTCAAACTCACCTTCAGTGTGTGGAGTGTCAGCAGGTGGAAGCAGCAGTGTTGTAGCTGGACTCTCTCAGAGGAAGCTGTTAGTTTGATCTGAAGGTGAATCTGATCGTCTGTTCTTCAGTCTGTGTCTCTTTACTGACGAAGAACAAACTGTTCCCTGGTTTGTCTCAGGTGAGACAGGTGAGGGTGGAGCTGTGTCAAACCCTTTCTGATAAATGCTCTTGCTTCACCTGTAGAACAGCTTGAGTTTCATTCCAGAGTTTTGATTCATTGTTGGAAACACTTGGTGCAGCAGCTCTGTTTTGTTTCTGTTATCAAACATCTTAATGTGTAAAGTCAGAAGAAACTAAATCTGTCAGATAAATGTGATGCAGTAAAAAGTCAAATATAACTCGCTGAAATGTGGAGTAGAAACATGAAGAGGCATCAGAAGGAAATAGTCAAGGAAAGTACGAGGATTTCAAACTTGCAGTACTCCAGTAAATGTACTTAGTTAATGAAATAATTATTTGTCTTTGATGAACTGTCTTCTACTGAAATCAAGAGCAGCACCTAAAAGCTCTTTGTGTTGACATTTGTCTTTATTTTTCCTGTTTCAGCAGCAGTTTTTCATAATCTCATGTTGTTTTAATGGAGTTCAGTGTTTGTGTCAACGCTACAGAGGCTGTTAGCTACTGAGAGCAGATCTGAATACAAGGAAATACAAGTTTATGACCAGAAAATGTTCAGTGGTTATTTAGTTTTTAAAAATCAGCCATTGACATAATTACATCTCTTATTTTCAGCTTTTCGTTCATGTTGAATCAACAGAACAAACACTAGGATACAGAAACAGAACCCTTCCCCTTCGACCAACTATTTATACAAACAATAAAATCAAATCTATCTAACGTTGAAACAACAGGAAACAAACTGCTGCTGACAACAGCAGCCTCTTGTGGCCAAATGACGCAGCTGCATCATGAAGACCACATGTAAAAGTGCAGGAATTCAGTGAGAACATGAGGTGTTTCAGCAGCTTAAACTTCAGGCTGTTTGTCCTGTAACACCTGTTCAACCTGCTGCATCTGTCCACAACGTTCATTCAATGCTGCAAAACTTCAACAGCAATTCTTACATATGGTATTTAACTGCTTGGACCCGGATATTTGCCGCTAACTACTATATTTATTATTAGTATTATTACTTAAGTAACTCAAACTCTGTTTTGTATCAAACTAAATTGAGCAAGAATTTTCTGAAATTTTATAAATTAATGAGCAGATTAATCAATAATTAAAATGCTTGTTATCTTTATCCCTAAAAAATGCATACATACATCACCATAAACCTTTATAGCTTTGCAATGATGCTTGAAACAGCTAGAACACTGAAGACATGATTCATTTTCAGTCACCATTCAGGTGTGCTCCTTGCATACACCTGTGCTCATATAGAGACTGTCTGTTGTGAAAAAGGTCCATCAGTCCATCTGCTGCTAGTGGCAGAAATATCAACTAGGCAGAAGGTTTCATGTGAGTTTTAAACAGCTGCATTATTTCAACTCTGTTTTTATATGTATGACGGGTTTGCTGTGGTTCGTCAGCAGATGGTTCTGTTGCTCAGGTTTGAAAGAAGCAACTTTGACCAGTGCAATGAATCAGTCTGGATCAAGCTGTTCGGATCAGAAACAGATGACACTTGGTGGGTTGTTTGGTCACTGTCAATCAAATCTGATCAATCCACACTGGTCACTGGTCTTGGTCAAGCAGAGTAGTTTGAGAATGTGAGAGTTAGACTCTTAATCAATAATTTATGGTTTTAAACAGATGTTGCTAATGTAGTCATGAATAAACCAGAACTTAAGGGATTTTAAGTTTGCACAAGTTTCATTTATTGTTAGTTTTTGACAAAAAAAAGGCATCAAATCTTCCTATTTGAGAAACTAGGAACAACAAATTTTTGCATTTTTGTTTAAGAAATGAATAAAATGATCATTAATAAAAGATTGTTGCCTATAAACCTGCTTTGGGCCCCTGTGACCACCAGAGGGCCAAGACCGTTTGAAATGTGTTACAAGAGGGCTTGTAAGTGTGATGACTTGGATTGATGACCCGCCTTTACCCTGTCTCTGATTGGCTACGACCCCGTTAGGTTTATGTCGAGTGGTGATTGGTTAACTGTAAAATTATCACCGTAAGTAAATCAGAGACAGGGTAGGGGCAGGTCTCCGCCCACCTCGGGTATGGAAATATCAAGCGGCAACTTCCAAGGATGAAAAATGTGGCAAACGCGGAAGTACCAAACACTGCAGTTCCTCTAACGACCGCTAGAGTCTGGCTCCAACAGTGAGTCAGGCCCCACTGACTTCATGTTAAAATGTCCAACTACAAAAACTGTTTTGGTCTCTAGAGCTGATTCCTTCCTCCATGACACCTGTTTGAACCTTAATAAAATGTAAACAGGTAAGTTATATATATTTATGGAGAATTGAGGGCGTGGCCGCTTTAAGTAACAGGTGTATGAGGGTACACGCACCGAAGTCTCGGCTCAACACAAGCTCCTCCTCTTTGCCCATTTTTAGATTAGGCGGGAGTTCAGCGGAGTCAGGTACTGTCAAGATGGTGACGACGGAGCGGCCATGTTTACTTACAGTCTATGGGAGATATGTGGTCACTACGCAAAAATGGCGCCCCCCCCCCCCCCCCCCCCAACCGTCGTGTCAAAGCAGGAGTCAGTGTTTACAACGATGAGAGGATGAAGCGGGAACTATAATCTTCTGGTAACGAGGAGAGAAGAAAGAAACAACATGGGAGTGAATCGCGGGAACAGCAACCAGGTAAACTTGTAGTGAATAACCTTAACGTTACGTTGATGTGCTAGCTTGTCTCGCTAAGCTAGCTGTGCGCACCGCACAGCTAGCTTAGCGAGACAAGCTAGCACATCAACTGACTGTGTCTCTACCTGCCACTTCCGGTTGTCTTCATTCACAGACATATACAGTCTGTGTTTATGTGTTCAGGGACTTTGTATCTGAGAAAAATGAGAGTTTAATACAACTATTTATTTTTCATTAGGGTTGATAAACATCCAACAGTCAGCGGTGTTTTCAAACTGCAGCTCAAAAAAGATAACTGCTTCGCGCGCGAACAAACCTCCTATGCGCATGCACGAAATGAAGAACGGTCCAGTCCAGACAATATGGCGGACATCATTTTAACACAAGACCATCATTATCTAGTCTCTCAGTCAAGGTTTATTTACAACTGTGGACTAATGCAAGATGGAAAGCAATGGATGGACAATGACTGCTGATTAATATTGCATTAAACAAGTATAGTATAATCTAATATTCAACCAAGTCATAGGCTACTACTAATAGTATGTTATATGAATATATTAATATGGTTTACATGGTTCGGATTTTCTGTTGACTGACTAATCGATAAATGGATTTATTATTATCATTTACACACACAGCCTTGTCTGTTATCTCTGGGGAGCAGAAAACCTGAATGATTATTTGTTTTTATTTTCTCATGGAATGATCTTTTATTATGGAGGGAAAAAAGAAAGATTTGGTTTTTGTTTAGTCATGTAACTGATATGACAGATTTTATGAATGATTTACAACTCGACTATTGAATAAATTGGAAGTGCACAATTCAACAGTCTCCACAGTCTAATTGGTACCGAATTAATGATTTAAAATACCTAATAAGTTAGTAAGAATTAATAGTTTATTAAGCAGTTGTGCTTTTTTAAACATGTCAGATATCTTTCAATTTTGCCCCACTTGAAATGTTCTTATATGACATTTGGTGTAGCTGACTTAATTATTTATTCATCCACCAATTCATTCATTTTTTCTTTGTTTACTTCGTTACTCACTTGTATCTTATTGTGTATGGAAGCAGTGATAATTGGCAAAAAAGTAAGTGTAATATATTATAACTATTTGCTTCACATTTAGCCCTGCATTTCAATAGAAATGTAATTTTATATTTATATTATATCCGATATATTATTTTTTATCATTTATTTGATTTTCCAACAAGTCAGTTTTTAATGCTTGCGTGTGTTTTGAATCGTTAGTGATGCAGTTATAGTCGTGATTACCGTAGTTGAAAATAAAGGTTTAACTAAAACCTATAAAATGTAGGTAATTTTAATCGTACAATATTAACTTTAATCATGATCATCATTTTTAATTGATATTGTGTGCTACTTTACGGATCAACACAGGAAAGTAAAAAAACAATCTGCTGATTCAGTATTGTCTTATTACATCATTCTTTCCAGGAACCTCTTGTAAATTTAAAGTTACACATCAATTATAAATTATGAGGAAACTATTGCTAAGCTAAAACGTAAGTGATATGATTGAGCTGGTGCTTGTTGTTTTATGGCACTTTTAGTGTATTTACTGTTTGTAAAATGTTTTGTGTTCTGCATGTATTTTATTGTTGGATTTTATGTGTTTTAAAGGGACCTATACAGAGAAGATTAAATAAAAAATGAATAATGTTACATTAAATCAAGTTTATTTTACCATGTGTATTCATGTATGTAAATAGCTGATCTTATGAATACAGTACATTACAGGATTTGGTCTTCCTCTGCACTTCCAGGAGTCACCAGTCGGGGATGCTAATGGCCTCCTGTCGTCCCTGTGCTGCGTTTTCTCCTCTGGCACAGAAAAAGAGAGAGCAGCTGCTTCTCACATCCCAGCCTTTGCTCTGTCATCCTCCCCCTCCTCCCCCTCCTCCCTCAGAAAGGGGAGCACCACACCCTGTCAGCCAATCAGAGCTCAACTCCACCCTCTCCATCACATCATCTCAGTTTCCAAGGTAACAGGGCACCCCTCTCTCTCTCTCTCTCTCTCTCTCTCTCTCCTCTCTCTCTCTCTCTCTCTCTCTCTCTCTCCTTCTGTTTCCATACTGAAAGGTGCCGCATCATCACCATCATCCCTCCCATCCGTCCATCCCATCATCCCATACTGGGAGCTGGTGGCTAGTTTAGCTTTAGCCTCCTCTCTATTAGCACCATCGCTCTCTCTCTCTCTCTCTCTCTCTCTCTCTCTGCAGTGGGATTGCCACCATCAACATCAAAGGCACCTCCCTCCCTCACTCTCTCTCTGCATCCTCCAACAGCCAACAGAAAACAGGAAGAAAAGAAGGGAACGACATGGACTAAAGGAGAAGAAGAAGAAGAGAGATGTGGTATGTACTGCTGAACCTGCTGCTCTGTGCAACCTCCCTTCTGTTTTGGCTTTACTAAAGAGGGAAGAGTGTGTGTGTGTGTGTGTGTGTGTGTGTGTGTGTGTGTGTATGTATGTATATTAATGAGTGTGTGTGTGTGTTGAGCCTAATCCTTCATGGAATGCTGATTCAATGAGCGGTCTGATGCTAATGCTCGCAGAATGATGCAAGGAAAGAGAGAGAGAAAAAGATACAGAGAGAGACAGAAGCAGAGGGAGGTGACTCCCAGTCTCTCTCTCTCTCTCTCTCTCTCTCGCTCGCTCTCTGAGCTTTTGTTATGGAGGCCTGCTCTGCAGAAGAGCTCGCTCTGCCTGCTGCATACAGAAAGAGGCCAACACCTCTCCTCTCTATTCCCAGTCTGCTAGCCTGCTTCGTACTGGGCTGTCTTACCGGTTCCCAGTGGTTTGAGTCTCTCTCACTGGGTTAAAAGCCTCATATTGTTCCCTGCTTGTGAGGGAAATCCTACTTCCTGGAGTGGTGGTTTCTGATCTGTGTTTACCAGCAAGCGTTTCTGACCTGATCTCAGCTGTGTTGTCATTCAGAGTTCAGACTTTGAGGAAACGGGGCTGAGTGACATCTTGCAAAACAACACTCATTTTGTTTAGGGCGTGAAGTCCGACCATGTCTTAAAGGTTAAAGTGTTTACGGCTGTTTTGAACGGCCATACTTGGAGGTGGGGTGAAAAGTCTGCTGTTATAGAGACATGCAATCATTGTTGAAATCGGGATAAGAGCACACACTTTCAGACAGTCTTTCCTCAAAGACAGTGTTGATGTTGTTCTTGTTTGTACACTCGAGAAGGAAGTTCAGGCCTCGCCTCCTTCCTTACCACCACACACCTGACCAACAGACCGTGTTTCCACATCAGACATTTTGACTCGTCATCGCAGGAAAAGCACGAGTGAACCAGATTCTGTTGATGACGACTCAGTTTAATGTTACAACTCCCACCTGTGCTTTTCTTGCAGTGACATGCCAAAACATCTGCTGTTAAAATAAAATTGTTTTGCTATGTAATGGGCATGGATTCTCGGATGAAGCCCCCCCCCAGCTCCTACGTCACACAGGCGTGGAGGTGGTTTAAGACGCTGTTGGATGTTCTCATAACGGTTGAAGCATAATGACCAGGGAGCACCACTAAAAAGACTGAGTTTGACTCTGATTGAACCATTTGTCTTGACTTTTCCCAACTTGTGAAAACTCTATCAATCTATTATAACTATTAATCACCATAACCTGAAGTCATGATGTGATCAGTGAGATCCTGACTCATCTCATCCCGTTCAGTTTTAGTTTATCCATTTAGTTTGCTGAGTCACCTTTCCCTAAAGGTTAATGTTATTTCTAAAAAAAAAAAAAAATTTCTATAACAATCCCTCATTGCAAAGGAAACCTGCGCACACAGCAGCTTGGTAACGTCTTATCGATCACCTTTGTTTTGCCATCCAAATAAGTTGTTCTTAACCTGTCAAACGTCTTATGAGTGATCTCACATGTTCCCAGATCTCAGCGAATAACTCTGTGAGTTAATGTTTTTTTATTACTGGCAAAAATGATGGACAAAACTACAACTCAAGTGGCATTAAACTAGGAAATCCTAGTTTCTGTCGTTGCTTTTTTACTAGTGAGTATTTCCGACCTGATTTGAGCTTCGTTCGTTCAGATCAATAAGAAAACAGTGACAAGTTTAGTTTTAAATGATACTTCTGATCTTGTTTCATATATTGCCTTTTTCAGAGTGAAGAGATGCCTCCTGTTTGTCTTACCTCTCTGCTTATTTCTTAATAACCTAGAGGTAGTAAAGGAAGGAAATGAGGAAATAAGTGGATGGCATGAGGGACAGATTTAGGACAGCTTGCAGGTGAAATGGCTCTTTCACAGCTTCGGTTTAAAAGCTAATCATAATAAAAAGGCGTTTATTTGTTTGCAGATATTAAATTGAATATGACAACTAAGAGAAGAGAAATGTCAGAAATTAGTGAAAAAAAATGAAGCGTCTGGGCATGTACAGGCTGTAAAAACAGGCTCTTCTTTTAAAGCTTTTACAGCTTTGATTTTTCTCAGTGTTTGTCTAAGAGGAAAATGTTCCTTTTCATCAGCCGTGTCTATTGTTGATGAGACTGGGTGGAGCAGGGTTTGTGTACAAAGTCAGTGTAATAACTGTTGTGATGTGGCATTGAATGGGTCACTGTGTTGTGTTTGTTCAGACAAAGCTTCCTAAAAGGAGGTTTCCCAGATGGCTTCCTCCATTTTTTTTTGGCTGATTGTTAAGATGGCAGCAGGGAAAAAAAATTAGCTTCCAACGTGCAACGTAAAAGAGAACGTAGGGAATGAAATAAGGAAGTAGGGAAGGAGGGTTTTTAATGGGAGATATATTGATATCATATTCATGTTGATCATGAGGAGCAGCTTAGATCTCTGTCTGTATTTTCCACGCTACAGGATATGATGTAACTATAAACTGGGGTGAGTGGCTGCAGAGAAGCAGAGAAGAGTAGATGTCGATGGAAAGGCGTGGAAGGTTAAAGTGGGTTTAAGCTTCTCCTGTTACAGATACTTTAAGGGATTCGATCCATACAGAGACAAAGACGGAAGAAAACTTCCTGTGCAGCTTTCTTTTACATCTAAACTTGGATCACACTTGATCTCGCTGGTCAGAGTGTGTACTGGCCATTCAGTGATGTGTTGCTGGTTTAGTGGACACGATGATTCTCCCCATACAGGATTTCTTTCTTCAGTATTTCTAAACAAAGATTAGATGCAGTGTAATACTGGTGCTTTCTGTCAAGTTTTGAACTTACAGTAAATGAGTTTCTGCCATTGTTCGGTGCAGTAACAGACTATTTTTTCTTCCGTCTTGGTGCATTGGGCATTTCACAAACACAGCCTCCACGAGGATTTGATACCACAACAATAATACTAATGAGTGAATGTCTTTAAAATTCTTCTTTTTCTCATTTTCCTTCTCTGGTGATTTTCCTTGTTGTCGTTTCCTTCTTTGAGATCTCTTCGGAGGATGGCTGCTGTGATTCAGACAGGATGCCTCTGCTCTGAGGAGACGACCTCCTCCATGTTGTTTCAGTAACCGAGCTGAATGCTGACCAGGTGTAATTTCAGCCAGTGAAACAGGTGGGATGTTTAGGCCGAGAACACTCAGAGGAGTCGCCCGTGCTTTCGGCAGAGTGAGATGTCGCTGGCTGTGTTTGTTGACACGCAGTTTCAATCAGGACAGGGTGATTGGCGTTAATAGAGGAGACTCACTCCACATTCACTTATGTCACTTTGTTAGAAGAAGCGGGTGTTAGTCTTCAGCTGTTCTCCTCTGAAACTTAAACTGTTATCCTCAAAGCTGTTTCTCAGAAAGGAGCCATAAAACTAAACTTTCTCACTAACTTGCCTCCGGCCACCCTCCGACCTTTTGCTCCTGACCTTTGCAGCGATCTGCAACCTCCTATATTTATTCCTTATTGCCTCCCTATACTAACAGAGTCACATATTAGAGATGACTAATGAGTGAGAGTTGTACTGGATCTCCCAGCACAGAGGGACAGGCTCCCCGAGGATCATCTGTAATTAGCCAGGAGCCGTTTGTGTTTACTGAAGTCAATTTAGGTCAAGTTCATTTGCAAAGTACTCAATTAACACATCTGGAAGTGTTTAGACAGAATACATAAAAAAACACAACTATTATATAAAAATAATCTTTAGAAAATTAAAATTTTGTTAAATTTTTCTTTTATTTGCCATTTACATCCAGATATTTTACCAGCCTGTCACGAAATCCAGATGGGGACAAATGAAAGGAAAAACAACAAAGCGTGTTAGTAATGTGATGTTCTACCACGACACACATCACAGTAAAATCTCCTATAGGTGTTTAACCACCCGGAGGACCCCTAAAATCCTACACAGGAAACCCTCTGGAGAATACGCAAACTCCAAACTACCTCTAGAAACGCCCCAGTAACCACCACCTGCTCCGAATGGAGCCTAGAACCTTCTTAATGACTACTAAAAACCATCCATAGCACCTCAATCACCACTTCAGCCTTCTAAACAACCCCTAGAACCTCGTAAAGGACCTGTAGAACTTTCTTATTGACTACTAAAACCTGAACCTCTTCAATGATCCGTTAAGCCTTTTAAACAACCCTTAGAACTACCTTAGAACCTCTGGAGCCTTATTTAGATTCTGTAAATAATGTTCTGACCTGGTGAATGAAATTAAAGTAAAACCCAACATAAAGTGTGTTTGTAAGTCTTGAACCAGGTTTTTCCTTGATTTGCCGCCTGTATGTATTAAAGTTTCTCCTCTGGAGCAAAGTCTTGTATTTCTTGTGTTTTCTGGGCAGCTGGAAAACACCCTGACGTGCCTCCTGTCACATTCTGTTGTGATTTTGTTGATCTTGACCTATACTCATTCCTTTGGGTTTCTCTTGGTGATGCAGGAATTAAAGGGTTCTGTGCTCGCAGGGACAGAAGTGTAGTGTTAGCTGGTGTGCAGTGTACAGCTGCTAACACATGTCAGAAACCAGAACTCATTCTTTAACCTCTGACATGTTTGAGCTGCACGCCTGCCGGTCGGCCGCCTCCGTGTCTGCACAGTTTCTCCCTGCAGAGCCGCCGCCCTGCATCCACAACAGGGGATAATACAGAATACAGTGAGGAGAGAGGATGATACAGCGGGGGGGGGGGGGGGGTTACAGTACAGTAAGGTTCACCATGTCATCACATCATCCTGTTTTTTCAGCACAGACACTAATAGTAAAAACTTCTAAAAGTGGAGAAAGTGGGAGTGTAATGTTGATTCCTTTATTATGGATAAAAACAGTATTATCTAATTAGTCTGGCAACAATAATCAATTTAAAATGCTTTAAATCAAAACAATGAAATTAAATTAAATTGAATGTACTTGCTCCAGTGCCAGGGAGGAATAGTTGAAGCTGGGTCTGACAGTACGACTACTGTGCTGCCAGTGTAAATACTACAACTATCACTTCTGCTGGGAGTGAAATGTGTGATCACGACCGTGAAGCCAAACATCAGCAAACGAATTCTCAAAAGCAAGAAGTTTTAATTTTAATTTGATTATATCCGAAATAGTTTGTAGGAGATCTTCAGTCTTTTGCTGTTTCTTGTCTTTGAACTATCTCAGTCTTTTTTCACCTTTTAGGCACATAAGGGAAGTTTTATTACACATACACCGTTAGTCTTTGGCTAATGAATTGTGCTTTCTTAAATTTAATAGAGAAAAAAAAATTATATCCTTTATTAATTGAATCAGCTCTAATCATTGCTAATCCTTAAATTCCCTTTTACCAAAACCTGGTAACTTAATGCTTGTTTTCTATTTTTCTTGAGGTCCTGGAAACAATCACATATACTTCAAGTTCTGCAAATGTATAGAACTACTTTCTTTTTTTAAAATGGATTTTAACTCCCTTTAAAAAAATCCAAGAAATAGCAGGAAGCACAACTTTACAAAACAGCAAATATAAAAAGAAACACACACACACACAAACACACACAAACACACACAAACACACACCACCAGGCTGACTTAATTTAAAATTTTTGTTTTCTCTTTTAACCGTATCTAAGGACTTTTATTTAGCATTTTGAATTGGATATGTGGCGAGGCCTGTTCACAGAGGCTTTCATGTTAACAGTTTGTCCTTTTACCACAAATAGAGACACATGTCCAACAGGAATACATGATGTTATTTGCTCACACCGTTCAAACCCGGTGTGACGTGATAATGAAGCTCTCAGTGTGAACGCTCAGAGAGAGAGAGACCCCTGATTCAACAAGAGACCAGAGGGGCCCCAACCTCCTCCTGCACACAATAGTGCTGGGAACTCAGTCAGCTGTGTGTGTGTGTGTGTGTGTGTGTGTGTGTGTGCATGCGTGCGTGTGTGTGTGTGCGTGCGTGCGTGAGAGCCCCCCCCCATGCTTAAACTAAACAAATCACCCATAGTGTGTGTGTGGAATGGGTACTGCATGATGAGGGTTAGGGTTCAGGGGTATCCAGCCTCTCTGGAGACTACAGATTGCTGTTACCACACACACACACACACACACACACACACACACACACACACACACACACACACAGGATGGGTAATTTGTCTCACTTGAAAATGGGGGGGATGGTGGCCCGTTGCATCTGTGTTCGTCTCACATTTCTCTCAAATTTTGCAGCAGGTGAAACAATTTGAAAACATTAATTGAGACTCAACCAACTGCTGATTTGATTCTGTTTCATATTTACCTGTAATACTCCGTCACACAGACTGTGTTGATCGTACCGTCTACACCAATTTCTCACCTTGAGCAGTGAGAAACGCCACTTAAACATTTTACTACGTCAGGCATTAGTGAGAACTGGGACTGTTGATTGAGTGTGAACTGGTCGATTTGGATCATCTCTACAAGAAAAGCACAGGTACAAACATTTTTAAAACCCATGCACATAATTTGACATTAAAACGTCTGAGTGCAGAACTGGGAGAGATGCTGAGAAATCATCTTATTTTCTGCTGCAGTGTTTGTTTTCTTGAACCTCCTTTGTGACTGGACTGCAACAGTAGGGCCTGTAAACGTGAGTGTTGCTGACTGAGTGACTGAATGAGTGATAAGGTTACACCGTCGGTTGGCCGGAAGAGTGTTGGAGTTTCCCTGCTTTTCAAAAAAGCACCTAGCAACAAACCTCAGCTACTGCTCCTGACTTTGTCTCTGATCATTTTACAGTAAAAACGTCTGAATTCATCCGCTCAGTCTTTTTTTATCGTGGTTATAAAATCAGGATTTTAGCAGCAGCTTTGAGTGACTGCTGGTTAACGTGTCGTCTTAATGGACCACGTTTCAGTTACTGTTTCAAACCTGTGACAGAGCGCTGTGGTTGTACGTGAGGTTTTTGCTTCTCCCAGACTGAAAGACTAAAACCACACATGCAGTGTTTTGATTTCTTCTCCTGTTCCTTCTTTATTGTCCTCTTTTCTACCCTCTTCATAATCTCTCTCCTTCACCTTCCTCCTGACTGTCCTCTCTCCATCCTTTCCTCTTGTCTCCTAACATCCTCTTTTTTTCACCTTGCTTCTTCCCCTCTCCTCCTCCTCCTCCCTTTGTTTGTGTTCCCTCTTTTCCTCCTCTCGCCTCCTTTCTCATCCTCCTCTCCTCTCCTCATATCCTCTGTCTTTTTTTTTACTATTTTCTCTCCTAGTAGCAGCTCTTCTTCCAGCTCGCCATCTCTCCTCCATCCTCCTCCTCCACCCTCCTCTTCCTCTCCTCCTTCCATCTCTGTGTCGATAACATCTGCTCAGACCTCGGGGTGTGGCAGTGAACGCTCAGTCCTGGGCTTCTGTCTCTGACCACAGCAGCACAGAAACACACTGTGACTGCGAGGCAGGAAACAGCAGGAAACCCAGACTACCTCTCAGAAATGTTGTGAGGGCCGTCACAGACTCTACGGCCACGTTTTTCTAACCCAACTGTAAAATTGACACTTCATCATAATTATATGTGAAAAGTAGAGGTCTGCTTCTCTAAAGTCTGGAGCTTCTCTGGGCTGCACATAGGCAGAAATATTTTGCTTTCATACAGTATATAAATAAAGTTTATAGGTTTTGTTTTGCTGTGATTTTACCTGCAGTAAGCTTGGGCAACATCCACCATTTAATATCTCGATACGATCCAGGCCAAATACTGATAAACGATGTGATAGTATTGTATGTTTCAGTTGTTTCTCTATTTTATTGTCATTATTATTATATATTGTATTATTGTAATTTTTTGTTTGATATGAAAAATATTGCATATGGCAGGAAATATTGAGATATTCATTATTATTGATTATCAGCCTAATGTGCAGGCATATATGATGTGGGAGGTGTGAGTTAGGATTACCCATAACACCCTTCTCTGTGTCGCTCTGTAGAGATGTTTATATGTAATTCCAGCTCAATCTAAAGTGGTTTATTTTATAATTATGACGTGATTCATTCACTTTGTAACGTCGATTTGGAAATTCATTTTTAACAACATTTTTACACCCAGCTAAACTTTTGCATCCAAGTTGGTTCAGTCGGCCAGTTTGTGAGGCTGAGAGACCACTATCTGGAAAACACACACACACACACACACACACACACACACACACACACACACACACACACACACACACACACACACAGAGTCACAGTCACAGTCACAGTCATCTGACTAAAGGCAGCAGGCCCTCCAGCTCTGAGCTGCAGACACCGAGATGCTGAGAGAAGCTTCCTGTCCTTGTTAAGATGGTTGTGACCCACAGCGGAGCTCTGACCCCTCCCTGCTAACTGCTGTGAGACCAACAACACGTGTAGTTTGAAAGTATTTAAATATGAATTAGAAAACATTTGTTCAAGGTCATTTAAATATGTTCAGAATGAATTCTCAGGAAGAAGGGCTGTTGTCCTGTAGGAGCTGACTTCACCATCATCACAGGAGGAAGACACTATTAATATCCAAATCCAGAGATAGATGAGCGCACAGACCATTTGACTGAGTGTTAGAACATGTTGATTGCCTCCAGAAGAAATGACTAATTATTGAAAGTGTAATCTTTGGTGCTAATTTTCCAAATCTGCAGTTTAACAGCTCCCTGTGACACCCCCCCCCCCCCCCCTTTCTTTCCCCTGTTGTATTTCATATTTCATCCGTGGTACTGATACTCTCTGTCCTATCTATTAGTAACTTACTGATATGTCAGCCAGGTCTACATTAATATTCATATTATATTCATATTATATGTTAATATTTTTTATCTCTGTTGGGCTGCTGTGATTTAATAAAGTTCGTTTCAATTACAAGAAGGGATAAAATCAACAAATTCATCAGTCAGAGAGCAAATGACTAAATTTAGGCACTAAGACACAATTAGATGTAATCAGAATTGAAGTCTTTAGGATGTGAATTTTAAAAAGAGAGAAGAAAGTTTTGTTACTTCTGAGGTGCTTTTAGCTTTTAGCTTTTAGCATCGTTTCCCACAGAAACCACTTAAACCATTCATCATATCAGAGACGTCCAGGTTTTAAAAGGACCTTCGTTTCCCCCTAAACACTGCGTGAGAGCGGAGTGTGTGAGTGTGTCTGAAGAGAGGGATGACACACACACACACACACACACACACACACACACACACACACAGAGACACACACACACACACACACACACACACACACACACACAGATTCTGTATGACCCGTTTGTTTCGTCTCTGTGAAGTCGGTGTTTGTTCCCAGAAACAGAGGGAGATCAGAGAGAGAGGAGCTGCCATCACTCAGTCCACTGCTGCTTTTGTGTCTGTGTGATGAAGCTTTTATTCCCTCAGGATTATAAACCAGTGTGTCACCGTTTCATCGGTTTGTCTGTCTTTCCTCTTTTAAACAAATGAGCCACTCGAGGAGATGACTGGTAGTGCTAATGATTGTGTTTCCGGAATTTCAGTCGGCATTTCCCATCAGCCCAGTGGTTTCTTGACGACTTTTCTTTTTCCAGACATCTCCCTCTCTTGTCTGACATTTGCACGGTAACAGATCATATTAACATCCTCCCACTCACATTAAAGCTGCGCTTGTTGATGTTTTGCTGAAGCACTGGGAGATTTCCAGCAGGAAGTATTTTGAACACATTTCTGTTGGTGTGTTCAAAGTCGCTCTGACACCTGAGATGTGACGGCTGAAGTTTGGCCTTGGCGTCTCTGCTGGTTCTGTCTGTTGCTGAGATAAAGACAACCGCTGTTCGCTCCTTCAGTCAGTATGTGATGTGATTCGTTGCTGTTGTTTGTGATGTATAAGAGGATTTTTAGAGTTGTGCTGAGACAAAACTCGTTTGCCTCTGATACCGTCTGAAATACTGAATCGTGTATCAGTGAGTTTTCCCATAAATCAATTCTTCTTCTCTGCCTTAAAACAGTAGCCTACGCAGGAAGTTGCGCTGTGCAGCGAAGAAGAATTGATTATTGTAGCGTTAGCCGTTAGTAAAAACGTCAGCATCACGTTCCACTGGAAAGTGCAACCGTTAAAAAGGCAAGGTGTTCAGTTTGTGAGGCTTTTATTTTGGAGGCGTGTGAAGACGACTCGTGCAGGAAATGTTATTAATATCTATATTTATTTATTTTATGACTGACTAAACTAGATTTCTGACTAGATTCTATGGCGTTCATGTATCTGTTCATGTTTTACAAAGGCTTTAACCTCAGTCATGTCATTCAACAACAGCAATCATCTCACATTCATACAGGGTCAGTGGTTTACAGCTGTTTGTGTGTTGGCTGATACAAGTTCAGGTTTCGGTATCAGGAGGGAAGGAGGGTGTTTGAACATCTTTAAGGATTGTACATGTTTTTACATTTTACATGCACTTCCTCCTATTATCCTCATTCCTTATTCCTGATCAATTGGAAGTGGTGTTATTATTTAACACTGGCGTCGGCTGACCTTTCTGTAAATGTCAGCGTGCTGTGCTGCTCGTTGTCCTGGTTTTTGTTCCAGCTGCTTTGTGGCTCAAATTTTCTGTCAGATTGAGGAAGAATTTACAGCAGGAAAGAGTTTTTTTTCTAATAAATGTTAGCTGACATTAAAGGTAAAGATTTCACAGCAGTGATGCTGCTTGTTAGTGCAACAGGTCGAGCAGCTAAATCTACGTCTGAACACAGTTTTGTGTGGAGGAGTGTACAATGTGTGGTTATGCAGATGCTCGCAAAGTCTTCAATAAACATTTTTAGTCTTTAATATTTCTTTGTCAAAACTCTTTAGGAAACTAATTTGAGAACTTTGTTATCTTAAGTGAAATTTAAACAGGAGCATTGGTTTAAATATAAATATTATATATAATATTAAATATAAATTCTGTTTCCATAGGATATTTATTATTGTAATGCCTTTGATGATGTAGTTTTGTGGATGAAGTAACTTCACATAATGACAATGCGGTGCAGTCAAGCAGACAGAGAAACCATCCAACCAAGTGTTATCGTACAAAACGTGTCAGTGATCAGGCTGAAAACAAACCAATCAAATGGTGGATCATAGCTGCTGCTTATTGGCTGTTACTGTCACCCAGCTGTACTGAAGCCACGTGTCCAGACCAATCGGTGTTATTGGAGTAATTACCTACAATACACAGTCACAGGCAGAGAATAAGATAGAAGAGGAACATCAGTGTTGACGGGAGCCAGTTCTGTTTCTGAACATTTATCCTTCACTGAACGGATCAGCTGATTGAAGTTGTTCTGCAGAATGTGTGCGGCTCTGATTCTGAAATACTGTGTGGTAATAATACCCATGATTACTGGGGAGAAAACTCCACACACTAATGGTTTGCTCTGGTTCCACTGGGAATCCAGACCTGAAAGTGAAGAGTGGTAATGTGATATGAAGTAATGCACGGGCCACTGCAGAGGAATGGATATGATGTCGGTAATTATATCAAAGCGTGCACACGCACGATGTACGTGAAGCCTTGTGTTCTAAGTTGTATATGATTGACATGTGTGGTAATATATGATTATTGATTAAATAATCAGGACATGTTAAAAGATTTAAATACATTTAACGTACAAGTTAAAGAAATGAAATTTAGGAAAATACATGATGATGCAAAGTAAGTCAAAATAACAAAATAAATAACCTTGATAAATGAAATAATTTATCCCAATATACCATGGAAAGAAACTTACACACACTGTGCCGTCACTGTTTTTTATGTGCAAAAATAGTTACATACTTTTTATAAAAAAATAAAGGTCCTCTGTGTTAGAAGAGAGGAGGCTCTGAGCCTCTCTTCTGATTGGCTGACTGTTTTCTGAGTGATCCAATAAAAATACAGCAGATTTCAGGTAAAAACACTCAGAGAAACCAAATCCTGCAAGGTTTGGATGGTGGGTCCAGGTGGGCGGGGCTTGGTGACTGCTTTGTTGTGACATCACAAAGTTCCAGAAGTCCTGACGGCTGGTTTTAAGGCTCAGTTTCTGAATACAGGCTGTGTGCATTTCTCTGTGGACTGAGGCTTTGATACTTTCACAGTATTAATATAGAAGCTAGAGCTGATCTATAATCACACTACACATGGACACACACCTTTACACTGGAGGAGATTTAACAAAAGATAAATTAAAGGAAAGTAAGGTAAAATAAGTCACCAAATCCAGTAAAGATAACAGAGAAATATTGTGTAGAGATCTTTAAAATATCACAAATATTTTTATGTTTAAAAATCAGAAAATGACATAGATAAATATAATGTATGTGTAGCTCTCTGTACTTTGCTGCTGCTGGTTTTTCCTCGAGCACACTGCTGTAAATCTGCAGACCTCAGTGTTGCTCCGTCATCACATTTTAAGAGGAAGTGCCTTTTCCTTTTACAACTGGAGCTCCTCCATTTTTTTTCAATGTCTGACAAAGGCCTTTTGACGAGGAATTAAACCACCAGTTTGGGTTTTTAGCTACTCAAACTGGGACTCGTCACTCTGTCTCCTTCTCCTTCCTACATTTTCATCTTCTGCGTCAGTCTTGGTGGCGCAGGCAGGACTCAGGCTGCTGATACGGCCACAACATGTGACTGAGTTTGATTTAGATTTTTTTTTTTACCTCTGCTGCTCTTGTTTCTCGTCGTCTTGGTTAGAAACATAACTGACACAGAGACAGCAGAGGGAAAGATTAACGACCAGGAACAGAAGATCCTCCAACACGTCCTCTTCCCCTATGATACATTATTCATACTGGGGCTGGGTTGGAGGACCCCTGGGACACACACACACACACATGCACACACACACACACACACACACACACACACCCTAATATTGCTCCGTGACTGCAGTCTGTTTCATGGCTGTATTTTCTTTCTCCACATCGACCTCTCGCAGCGACACACGCTCCGTCAGACTTACGCAGTAACACACTGCGTTTGGTTTGTTTGGTTTTATTCAATGATTTATGGCAATACGTCGTCTGAGGACTGAGTTCACCCTGAATCCTCTGTGTGTGTGTGTGTGTGTGTGTGTGTGTGTGTGTGTGTGTGTGTGTGTGGGTGTGGCCCGTCGATGGAGAGCTGGTTGTGGCTGTGAAGGTGAGGTTGGGAGGGTGTGTTTTTAGCCCAGAGGAGAGAGAGCAGAGTGTAAACACCAAACAGTTCGTCCACCAGGAAATGTATAAGTAGAGAATTGTATTGTATGTAGCAGGAAACTGATGAACTGATGAGCTGCTGTGATTCCCAGTCCCAGTCCGGCACAGCTATGCTAATGATGCTAGCCGTGCTACGTAGCTGCTAGCTGCCTTTCAGGCCAGAGGAGTAAGTTACATATTTGTAGAAACACTCTATGAGTATCAATTCATTTTCAGGTTATTTTCTTGATTAATTCATAATTGTGTCTGTTATTTCAGCTAACAATGAAAATGTACATGTAATGTTCTTAATTTGTCAGGTTTAAATTCCTGGTTTTATCCGACCACTGGTCCCAAACCCAAAGTTGTTTAGTTTAATATCATATTTGACCAAGAAAATCGATTATCAGAATAGTTGCAGATACATTTTTTGATCAACTGTTTCAGCACCTTTTGCAGCTGCAAACACTTTTTGAAAGGAATGTAAAGTAGTTTGTATCAATATGTTTATTGAACACGTTTCCTGATTGTCACCATATTTCCTCTGTGTTCCTACAACATTCGCTCGAAGCTGCTGAGGTACGATTTCCATTTCTCTGCTTCAGCCGCTGTGTTACATAAGACTCTTCCACAGTGTGGCTTTAATCTCGGCTTTAATCTCACCAAAGACAGATGAATCAGATCCCGATGTAAACGGGCTCCTGTCCCGTCAGACTCCAGACTGCTGATTCACAAACAGCCGCGGCGCCGTGAATCATGAGATCAGTGAGGATTAGACGTCAGAGAGGCTGTTAAACACGACGTTCTCTGAAACGGCCACATGTTCTGAAACTGAGAGATGTTTGAAGACGCTCAGCTGAGCTCACAGATTAAAGGATGGAGCGTTCGTCATAGACTGAGGCTGGATACTGTTAACTATAGTTCAAGGTTAATGTCACACCAAAACAATTAGCTTTCCGTTACCTCGCAGGGAGAAATATAAACACGTTTCCCTTCAAAAGCCTTTCTCTCATTTAACAAATGAAGCCAAAGTTCTCAAATTTGTCCGAGCACTGAAGACATATTTAATATTTAAAGCTCGGCCTAAATAAAATGAAACTAGAGTCACCTCCTCGTGGTCGTATCCCTCCGCCACTCAGACTAGTTCCAGGTTACATCCCTGTTTATTCAGAGTCAGAGAGAATATGAACCATTGGTGTGAAATTTTCTCATAATTGCTGTGAAGTCTTGAGTAATGGCTAAAAAGTGTTTTGAGAGGTCACAGCAACCTTTGACCTTTGACCTTTGACCACCAGCTCAATGTTGGTTTATGATGGTATGAAAAAAGTAGAAAAAAAAACACCAGGGAAGAAAAACATTCATAGATTTTAAATGAAAAGGAAACAGAGAGACTTCCTTCCTGGTCAGTTACAGGAAAACACAGAGTTTAGAAAAGAGGAGTGGACTCTGTCAGAGCTGTGTGACAGGCTGAGCCACCTGTCAATCATACCAACCATTACCCCGCCCCTTAAGCTTTAATACAGTGTCCTGGTCACAGACTTCCTACAAAGGGACAGATATGTAACTATAAACAAGACTGTCCCAGCATTTAAAATATATATATTTTTATATTTATATATTAAAAATGTGGACAATGGAATTATCATCTTAAAATAAAAAAAGCAGAAGCAGAGGTTAACAGAGGTCGAAGGGAAATGAGTTATGATTTACAGTAAAAGGCAGGAATGAGGTGGAGCATCATCGGCAGGTGAGTCACAGAGGTCAAAGGTCACAGAGAAAACGTAATGGGTCGTTCGATCTGATTACGGGTGACAAGATCGATTGATCTGAGTCGTGTGATCATCATAACATTTCTCAGTTACCATGACGATCATCAGCGTCACAGCCTCCTCCTCTCAGCTCCTCTCCCTCTTTTCTCTCCACTTCCCTGCTCTGTCTCCACCTCCTCCCCCCTCCCTCCTCCCTCCTCCCTCCCCCTCCCTCCTCCCTCCTCCCTCCTCCCTCTCCCTCCTCCCTCCTCCCTCCTCCCCCTCCCTCCTCCCCCTCCCCCTCCCTCCTCCCTCTCTGGGGTAATGTGGCTGATGAGGTCATGTATGGTGATGCTGATGATGTCACATCTATTCCTGCCCACTGACCTCATCCTGACACGCCTCGTACACAGGAAGTATGATGAGAGGAGGGACAGAAGGTTTTAAAGGACAGTCGGTAAACGAATAAATGATTAATTATTTAATTAATA
This sequence comes from Seriola aureovittata, assembly GCF_021018895.1. Taxonomy (NCBI): domain Eukaryota; kingdom Metazoa; phylum Chordata; class Actinopteri; order Carangiformes; family Carangidae; genus Seriola; species Seriola aureovittata. Next base: position 874,496 of record NC_079376.1, on the reverse strand, counting down.
ATTAACATCAGTTACTTAAGTCCCCCTGTTTAGCAGCATATAAACATTTATTAAATACTTTATGTTTTATTATATCACCAATCATCTGTTCATAAAGACCCTTAAATAAAGTTGTAAACTGAGTAAACTAGTCAAATTTAAAGGTTGATTAAAGTGTGGAGATATTTCTTTATCTTGTGTGTTCAAAACTAAATTAGCATCTTTTGGCACTTAGTAAGTTTCTCTAAATAATCTGATTCTTAAGACAAATATAAAAGCTTATTATTTACTTATTAATTATATTATTTTTCACAGGTTTATTTTGTGGTTATTTTTATAAAACACAAACGCCACAGACGCCAGGATTTATAGCCTGAACTAAGGTGTGTTGCTCGTCTCTAGATTAACCTTTAAAATTCGTAAAACTGGATGTTTTATTGAGCTTCTCTAAGTTCTCTAAGTTTTGTGAGTGTCTGAGTGAATAGCTGTGTTTCTGCTGATGCTGTTTTTCATGGATCTTGATGATGTCATGAGCGTGAGCGGTTTGATCACTCTGAATGTCAATGAGCAGCTCCGCCCAGAGCTTATGAACATTAATGATGGTGTCTAAACTGGAGCTCAGGGAAAACTGGACGAGTCAGCTCGAGTGGTTTTGGACTTTAATTTAAAAGTCAAAGTTCTGCTCACGAGTAGAGATGTGGCAGACTGGTCCTGAGAACCAGCATCAGGATTTTTAATGGATCGGTATCGGCTAAAAGGAAGCTGATCAAATGCTGGTGCTTTCTTTTGTTGCAGCGCTCTTCTCTGTTTCATATGTGAAAGATCATGCGTGTGCACCGGTGACAGAATTGATGTTCGGGTTGTAGACGACACAGATTTTCAACACTGCGACTCTGACTCTCCTTATCATTAGAATCAGAACCAGGATACTTATTGATCCCCAGGAGGATAGAGAACAGAGAACAGGAAGTAGATTATAAAGATAAATATATACATAAAATATAGAAATATTACAGTAGCAAATATGAGTGTACTAAACATTCAGGTAGCAGCTCCTCACGTTGACAGCGGGTCACTAATTAATGTTGATTATCTGAATGACACAATAACATGTCCAGTTGCCTTCGATTTAATTTGAGAAAGAGATAACATGGTCTGTACTCAGAGGTCAAAGGTAGAACGTCCTTTCTGTAACACAACTTGTTATTGTAGTCGGAGTGAAACCTCAGATCTCGTCCTCGACCGTCGTCGTTGTTCGTGTTTCTCTCAGACAAACCTGTGAAGACACGGTCAGAGCCTTCGCGCTGCACCTGTCCTCCGTTCACCTGGACTGACCCGTGTGACCGGCACTGATCCCGTCAGGCAGACTGACTCCATCACCGACTGCTTTTCCTTCTGCTGCTCCACTGACATAATTTCTCTGCCTCACTGCTGATAATGCTGATCAATGCAGAGCCTGAGTCACCCCCGCACTGCATCGCTCTGACTGCTGCTGGTCAGCAGGCCACTCAGTGTGTGTGTGTGTGTGTGTGTGTGTGTGTGTGTGTGTTGTGTGTGTGTGTGTGTGTGTGTGTGTGTTCATTTCCTTTGCCAAGTTCATAATTTGTCTTTTCTTTCTTTTTCTTTTGTCATTGAACTTCACAGTAAATCAAAGGAGGAGAAACATTCATCACATTCACACTTAAACTTTATTATTTCACTTTGTTTTGTGTGAATCTTTAATCTTTGTTTTTCTCTGCAGATCACAAAACACCAAACACATACTGATGATTATTTTATTTATATTCTGGTGTCATGGTTTTATACCTGATCTTTTATTTAGACACTAGTGAACATCTTCAACTTTTAATATGATAATTAAAAAGCTGTAAACTGCTGATTCATTAATTTATGAAGTTTTTATTTCATTAAAAGTAAAGAAACTATTGTAGTTCATTTATCATAGGCATTAAAAAGTACTTATTCTTCTGTTTACTCTGTATTAATGATGTTTTTCATTATTTTATTTCATCATTCATGTCAGACTTCAAGATCAATGTGCCAAATATATATTTATTCACAAATTATTTTATCGTAACTTTTTAATTCAGGAAACGAACACGAGACATTTCCCCGTGTATGTGATGTTTTTACACATCAGGCTGAAACCTGCAGAGCGGCTGAACGAGAGCTGGATGCATATTTTATGCAGAGAAAAGAGAATATGAATAAAACATTTTATTTGTCTGTTCGCTGCGTCTGCTCGCTCTTAAAAGGATTTAAAACCACAGCTGAGATGAAGGGGAGGACACGCATGGGCTGTGTGTGTGTGTGTGTGTGTGTGTGTGTGTGTGTGTGTGTGTGTGTGTGTGTGTGTGTGTGTGTGTGTGTGTGTGTGTTGTGTGTGTGTGTGTGTGTGTGTGTGTGTGTGTGTGTGTGTGTTGTGTGTGTGTGTGTGGTGTGTGTGTGTGTGGTGCCATGCTGTGACAGCCTGAATGTCTGAGAGAGAGAGAGAGAGAGAGAGAGAGACGGTGGAGGGAAAGGGAGAAAACAAACTGGTGAGTGGACGAAAAAGAAAAGGAGGGAGAGGTTTTGTCTCCATGCAGACGGAGGGAAGAGTGGAGTGGAGGATAAACAGTGACGGAGGAGAAAGAGGAAGAGAGTTTGTTGTCATCTGAACACATGTCTGATCTGCCTCCACATATGGAACCGTCTGGATTACTCCATCTGGGATTATTCTTTGGAGAGGTACCGTGTGGATGTGTTCACGGTTTCTTTTCTTCTGTATTTTGTGAGAACCAGTTTGAGTTTTAGCTTCTTGGTCTGATTTCACGTGTTATTTCGTTATTCCTGGCAGGTTTTTTAATTATTCTCTTGGTGCCAAAAGCAAAATCTTGTGTAAAATCATGTGAATTAAAGCTCATAGAAACATGGTTTGTAACCGTTCTTATTTAGATTAGTTTGGATGCAGTATTTGCAGAATCAGTGTAGTTGGTTTGTTTCCAAGTTCTAGTCTAAACTCTACATGTTAAACCGGTCTTTACATATATCAGCTCAGTGTTGTGTCATCAGGTGTTTAATTTGTTCATATGAAACCACAGAAATAATAATAATGATAGTAGTAGTAATAATAATAATAATAATAACAGACTTTTCACTACACAAAGCTTTAGGTCCCTCGTCACCAAAAATATTTGAAATCTGAATCTAAAGACTATTTTAGATAAAGTGACATTTGATTAAGAAATAAGCGACAGAGCAGAATGAATGGAGTAGTGCTTTGGACAGAAACACAGTGTAGCTCTTTAGCCGCTAAAGCTAAAGCTAAAGCTAAAGCTAGCTGCAATAACACATTCAGAATGTAAATGCTAGTTTCACTTTGATCTGATTCTGTGTCGGTGAGTTTCTAAACTGCTTTTTAAGTTGAGATCAGACCTGCGAGTTCTTTCAGCTGTGGAGCCTCAAACCGATAATTTCACCTGTTGTTGAGGAAGGAATTGAGTGCGAAGGGATTCTTCTTAACGCCTGTTGAAGCGGGTGTAGGCCGGGCGTTTGTCGGCTGTAGTCTGTCCTCGGAGTGCAGGGTGTGAGGGGGGGGGTTGGGCTGTCTTCTTTCAGGTATGCGCGGCAGCGGTTGCGGCAGCGGCGGCTTTGTTCTTTCAGTTGACAGATCTCCGTATTGTTCATATCTTGGATCATAGTTCAGTGCCAGTGAATTCCTCTTTGCTGTTGTGGCACAAACTTCTTTGAAAATCAGGGACTGCTCTCTGTTGAATTCGATACCACAGTAGGACCGTCTGTCTCCGGCTCTCAGCCTGGATACACCGGCCCCCAGAGACAACAGTGGGTCCTGGAGCAGCACTGTGTTGGTTACCTCCGTCTTCATACTGTCCAAGATGTTGAGGGGCAGGTTGTTCAGGTGTTTGTCCACGTCTATCAGAGCCTCTGACATCGGCTGTGGATCATTCAGTAGGAAAGATTGGACAGTTTGAGCTGCAGTCTTGTACGTCTGCAGGAACGAGACGTCTTCAGCTCTCAGCGTCTCCTCTGTGGCTCTGATTGTGTCTGAAAGATCTGCTGTGTCTTTGCTTAGAGTCTCGCTCTCCGTCTTCAACATCTTAGTCTTCAGCAGCTTTTCCTTGCTCAGCGCCTCCATCCTTTCCCGCTCTTCCTTTTGGAGTAAGTTCTGAAGCATCAAGATGGCGTCCTTAATCTGCCTCTCTCTGTCTTGTGCCTGAACTTCAACGTCTTTTGCTGCTTGATCAAAGTTTCCTTTAATGTCAGTGAAGAGCTCCATTTTCTCCTGTAGGGGTTTCAGAAGTTCCCTAAGTATCCCCTTGTAGTCCCGCGCAGCTTCATCGATGGGACTGAAGCTGTGGTTTCTGTGTGTTTCTGAATGCAGACAGACGACACACACCAGCTGCAGATGGTCCAGACAGAAGAGCCTGAGTTCCTCGGAGTGCAGACTGCAGACACTCGCAGAGCCCGCTGAAGGTCTCTCAGGTTTCTCCCTTAAAAAATGTTCACAGAGGTTCCTTAGTGCCAGGTTTCGGGGCGGATCTCTTTCTAAAGATCTCGTCTTACAAACTGGGCATAAAAGATATTTTATTCGATTGTGCGTCCACCATGTCGAAAGACAGGCTCTACAGAAACTGTGGCTGCATGACAGGAGGACAGGATCTTGGAAGATTTCATGGCAGACAGGACAGTGTAGATCCTCCACTGGTCTAGAGGCCATTTCCTTAAAGGTATATTAGACGGCGACACAGCAATGTACAGCTCACTCTCAGGTACAGCGTCTCAAAGGTCCTTACAGATACAACACCAGTGTCTCTGACACAGCCCAAACTCCCAGTGATGATGATGAGAATACAATTATGAAAAGCAATCTCAGCAATGAAGGACCTGGAGTCAGCAGCTGGTTGAAGTTGCAGGACTCCAGTTTCCCCAGTCTTTCTACTGGTCCCTCTGGTCAGTCTCTCTGGTTAGTCTCTCTGGTTAGTCTCTCTGGTTAGTCCTCTCTGTGAACAGACGTTTTCAGTTTTGGCTGAACTTAATCTCTGCACAATATATTAGACTGTTTCCTGTTTTGTCTCAGGTGATTTGAAGGTAAGGGTTGGACTTCATTCCAAGCATTTCTCTCTCATTACGCACATGGAGATTTACTTAGATAATCAACCACTACACCAGTAAACAACTTCCTCACACAATACATCCGGTTTCTTGGTCATGTCTCTTACCACAGCCCTTTATCCCTGATTGTTCAGGAAGAGTCCAAACTTCTTTAGAATAAGTAACAATCGAATGACTATTGCAGCATCGCCAGCATTAGCATTGACATTTGTTGACTTACCACTTCGTTGCGTTTACGATACAAGAGGTTATAACACAGTCTCTGAGCAGCGCTGCTTCTTTAGGGTAGCCTGGATGCTACAGTGACTCGGTATTGGAAAGTGTTGTGTTAACTTCAGCAGAAGAGAAGACGTGTTAGAAATAGAGGGTTGTTTTCATGATCTGTGCTGAATGTTTGGTTTTGCTTCCACCTGAGCTATGCATGAAATGTTGATACTCGGCATTGTTTCTAAGATCTAGATCTGAACTGTTTTCATTTAGTGTTACTGCCTCATGATTTTCAGTCATCCAGAAGGGTTCAATCAACAGACATTAGAGTTTCACTCTGAACCATGATGAAAACCATTCACACTCTAAAAACTCCATCAACAATCAATTACAAAAAGTATTAAAAACACATCAGTGAGCGACAGTTGCACTGAGTGACATGTCCCTTCACGCCGTCCTGCTGCCTCAAATATCCACCTTTTATGATCTGATATAGAACAACACCAGCTTTGTCTCTTAAATGGTTTCCAAAGAGGTTCCTGTTCAAGCATCCTGAACGTTCGGCTATCAGCTCGCCACTCAATTACTACTTCCACAGTTCTATAAGCCCCTCCCTTTCTCATGGCGTGATATCTCAGTAACGCCGTGAGGGAGTTTCTTTAAGTTCGGCTCATCCTTGGATTCGAGGATGAGCTGACTGGATGTTAGTGGTTCAGTTATTGACCTCTTGAATGTGATATTTAACGGTACCTCTTCACATCCGGCACAAGCGATCACTTGGACTCAAAGATGAACTGGTTAGAATTTGTTGGTCATAGGTCAAAGTTCAAGGTCACTGTGACTTTGCAAAACATGTTTTTGACCATAACTCCAAAACTAATTATGACGACATTGAACACAAATGTCTAATAGGATAAAATTAAATGAAATTTAAATGATGAAATTTTATATCACATATTTTAGTTTGGTGTATTGGTCTGATATTATCTTGATTGATTCCTTAAGACAGGAAGACAAGAAGAAGAAAAGCAGCTGAGAGGAAGGAAAGTACAGAGAAGGAGTAATGAGATTAAGCTGCTGAGGAGGAGAGAGGAGGTATTTACTCCTGCTCGACTCATACTCTCCATGTCTGTGTGATACTGGACAGACGTGTTCACCACTTCATCTGCTGCCTGAAGGTCGGAGTGGGAGTTATATCTGTGTTTGTGTGTTTTGACAGTTGGACTCCAGATCTGAGACTGAAAGGTCGGGCAGTGATGAACTGTAGCTGTCTGATTGACTCATCATTCACTCCTCACTGACCTCTTATTGGCCAGGAGGCTTTGTGAAGTGGAAATACTGAAACAGACTGAATCCTGATGGGGAGATTTAACCTGACACTGAGTCAGAAGTGTGTGTGTTCACTGGATTATTCATATACAAACTCCTGAATCTGGTATTTACAGCGTCTTCATGCCTCCGCACCGGCAGCAGCCGGGGCATTCGTCAGTATCTCAGTCACTCCTTGAGGAAACTTGGCACAAACATTCACAAGGACTCAAGGGTGAAACGATTAGAATTTGATGGCCAAAGGTCAAAGGTCAAAGTGACTTCAGAAAAGGCTCTTTAGTGTGGATAAACAGGGATGTTACCTGGAACTAGTTTGAGTGGAGGAGGCAGACGACCACGAGGAGGTAATTCTAGTTTTTATCTCTTAAAAACCTTATTGATGTTCAGATGGAGGGAAAACACACGTTTAAACATTAATGCTGGAGTAGGTTTCTGTTTTGGATCTGGTTCAGATCATAAGGAACTGCTCAGTCAGTGTACTACACCTGTTGTTTCAACCCCTCCGGTAGATATTTAATCAACACTTCATCCTCTGCTGCTCGCCTCAGCTTCATGTTGCAGCTGCAGGTTGTGGACAGGAACTTAAACCCATATGGATTTAATAAGAGATTTGATGCTGCATTCACATGAAATGAGGCTCCAGTGAACCACGACCTGAATTATGCAGTTCATGGTTTCTGTAAATCACATCATATCTCCACACGGGATGGTCCAACTCGTCATATTTTAGTCAGATTCCGCCTTGGAAAGATATCAGTGTAAGTGTGTGATGTAAACTCTGACGTTGGTGTCGCTGCTGCTCAGTTCACTGTCTGTTCTCCAGAGATTCAAAGTTCTCCAGAGTGACTCCCTTCTCAAGTTTGCCTCTAATCTGGACTCTGCTGTGTCTGTTGGTTTGCATGTGGGATTGTGTCTGTGTGAGCTTTAGATGTAGGACAGCTTCTGTGTGTGTGTGTGTGTGTGTGTGTGTGTGTGTGTGTGTGTGTGTGTGTGTGTGTGTGTGTCTAGAGCCTGAAGAACAGTGTATCATCCTATGAGAGCAGCAGCAGTACTGTCTCCTCCAGCACATTGATTTCCAGCTTGTCTTTCCTCCAGTGCAGATAATGGACTGTTACAGCACACACACATTGGTAGTTCTGTGTGTGTGTGTGTGTGTGTGTGTGTGTATACACCTTCTGATTGAGATCAAGTCATTTCAAGGTACCTGGGTAATGTCCCTCTCTCTCCCCAGACCCAAATATTTACGTGAACTAAACCTCATTCAGACTTTGAGCCTAAAACCATTAACTGCACAGTTGGCGGTTCGATCCCCGGCTCCTCCTGTCTGCACAGCAAAGTGCCCTTGAGCAAGACATCGAATCCCAACTTTATCCTGATGCATGGTAGCTCTGCAGCCATCATGTGTGAGTGTGAATGGGTGAAAATATAAAAATGCATCCATCTTCATCAGTTTCATCAGTTTGTCCTTGTAGATATAGAGAATATAGACACTTGAACGCACCACGAACGTTGTACTGAAACAGATTCACTTGTATTGACCTTTAACAGCCAATAAGATTTGTTCGTGTTCCCTTCAGTGTGACTTTCTTTGACTATCGTTAATTGTTTTTATTATTGTTTGTTCTTTCATTGCTTTTTTCATTCCCAGTAATTTTTCAATCTTTTGTTTGTTCATTTGTTCTTTCCTTTCATTTGTCCTTCCTTCCTTATTTTTTTTTTGCTTTTCTTTTCTCATTCCACCCATTTATTATTCCCTCTATTATTAATTTGCCCCTCCCTCTTTCCTTCCTGCCTTCCTTCCCTCTTTGTTCCTTCTTTCCTCTGTTGTTTCTGTCCTTATTTTTGTATTTTAACTCACCTCTCTCTCTCTCTCTCTCTCTCTCTCTCTCTCTCTCTCTCTCTCTCCAGTTCACTCCAATGAAGCTCGTCCATCCACATTAGGAATCCTGCACCTGTCTCTCCCTCTCTTACACCATGAGCATCGTAGCTCTCTCGCCCATGGCCCCTGAGCCACCGTCCCCCATGGTCACCTCCATCACACCCGTCACCCCAACCGTGGACCCCGACAGCTCCACTTCCCTCGCCGCCCCTCTCAACCTGGATCTGGACCATCAGTCCCAGGATGAGGCCTCCTTGCTGGGCCCCGGCCCCAGCCACCTGGGCCAAGACCCCTCCAGGAGGTAACAAATCAGATGATGAGGATAATTCATGATTTACAGATGTTTTTCTCTTTGTATTTATTTCTGCTTCTCAAATTATGTTTGTCTTTTCCTGAACTTTTATCTTCTGAAACGCTGGATACTTTCAGCTTCTTCACTTTAGAGGTTCTCAAGTCAGAAGGATCAGGGACCACTGGTCTAACACACAGCACGTGTTGTTGCAGGTCTAAGAAGCCCCCGCCCCTCCACACCGGCGCCGACTGGAAGGTCGTCCTCCACCTGCCAGAGATAGAGACGTGGCTGAGAGCGACCAGCGACAGAGTCACACAGCTCACACACTCGGTGGGACAAGACAGCGACAACAGACACGTGGATGTCCACCTGGTGCAGCTCAAGGTAAGTGTGTGTCTCTCTGACCGCTCCGGTCACTTTGGTTTCAAATAACAAGGCTTGCGACATCATCTTGGTTGGTTCAGCATACCTACAGCTGTCCCACAATGCAGTGCGCGGACACATCACGGCCCGCTCTCGTCCACCCTTCTCCCTGCTGCCTCGATAGTTGGGTTTGTCCTCGTACTGAACGTGTCCCTGCTTGTTGTAAATCCTCCAGCCGATAAAAGGCCGCAGGCTAACGGAGGAAGTTTCCAACTGGAACAGATTTCTATTTTTTATAAATATGTTTATAGATTTTTCAAAAAACATTGTGTTTGTATCGAAACAGAACAAAAAACAAACAAAAACAACAACAAACTAAAAAGAAACAAAGAAAAAACAAACAAACAAAAAGAAACAAAGAAAAAGGAACAAAGAAAAAAAACAAACTAAAACCAAACAAAAACCAGAACAAATGGAAACAGAACATCTCGGCTCTCAGACTCTTTCACTGAGACACAATCACGAAGCCACAAGAACCGCACCAACCCCGACCTCAAAATCCAAGATGGCCGCTCTGCACGTCAACAGAAGTGAAAGCTGTAGCGATATACTGTTTATTAGCACATCTGTCTTATTCGTGTATAAATCGCTGTTGCTACAGTGTTTGTGCACAAAATACTGCTAATATTATATCTTATGATATCAACTACTATTGTTAACAATAACAACGACAACAGTAACGACCGTCTGACTTGTTCTGGAACAGCATCAACTCACATGTGACGACAGCTCCCATATCTGACGAGCGCAGCGTCTGTGATGCAGGTGCAGTAAAACCACGCTCAGGTGGACAAACAGGAAGTAAAATAAAACAAAAAAACAGCTCGTTTGAAATGTGATTATTTAAATTTAGATCTTTATAAATCTCCACACAGTTAAAAAGGTCGGAATATGGACTGAACCAGAGCCGGCGGGTCGACTGTTTGTCCCAGCAGCCTCCCCATGTGACCTCTGTGTGACCTCTGAGTGACCTCTGGGTGACCTCTGTGTGACCAGGGGAACAGCTGCTAACACACATGCAAACATGACGTGATGCCTTTTATCTGCCTCGTGTTGAATCAACGAAAACAGTAGCTCATCAGTCGATTCAACCTCAGCCACTGAATTTCCCATAATGCCATGCTTCTTCTCTCCACGGCCTCGGTGTTATGTAACGACTGGCTTCCACGAGTCACGCTGTTGACCGTTTAGTGTTTATGTAACTGCAGTGAGTGTGCAGCCTCCCAGACCCTGAGCACTCGTCTTCATCGTCAGACTGAGCTCCTCCTCTTCATCGCTACAGGAGTTTATATAAGAGAAGAAGAAAGCTCTGATTCCATTTGGTCCATGGACAGAGACCAGTCCTCCAGTCCCCCAGTCCTCCAGTCCTCCAGTCCCCCAGTCCTCCAGTCCTCCAGTCCCCCAGTCCTCCAGTCCTCCAGTCACCCCAGTCCTCCTCTCCTCCTGTCCCCCAGTCCTCCAGTCCTCCAGTCCCCCAGTCCTCCAGTCCCCCAGTCCCCCAGTCCTCCAGTCCTCCAGTCCCCCAGTCTCCAGTCCCCCAGTCCCCCAGTCCCCCAGTCCTCCAGTCCCCCAGTCCCCCAGTCCCCCAGTCCTCAGTCCTCCAGTCCCCCAGTCCTCCAGTCCTCCAGTCCCCCAGTCCTCCAGTCCTCCAGTCCCCCAGTCCTCCTCTCCTCTCTCCTCCTCTCTCCTCCTCCTCTCCTCTCCTCTCCTCTCCTCTCTCCTCTCCTCCTCTCCTCTCTCCTCTCCTCCTCTCCTCTCTCTCCTCTCCTCTCCTCTCCTCTCTCCTCTCCTCTCCTCTCCTCTCTCTCTCCTCTCTCCTCTCTCCTCTCTCTCCTCTCCTCTCTCCTCTCCTCTCTCCTCTCTCTCCTCTCCTCTCTCTCCTCTCCTCTCCTCTCCTCTCTCCTCCTCTCCTCTCCTCTCTCCTCTCCTCTCTCCTCCTCCTCCTCTCTCCTCTCTCTCCTCTCCTCCTCCTCCTCTCCTCCTCTCTCCTCTCTCCTCCTCTCTCCTCCTCTCTCTCTCCCTCCTCCTCCTCTCCTCCTCTCTCCTCCTCTCTCCCTCCTCCTCCTCTCTCCTCTCCTCTCCTCTCTCCTCTCTCCTCTCTCCTCCTCCTCCTCCTCCTCCTCCTCCTCCTCTCCTCTCCTCTCTCCTCCTCCTCCTCTCCTCTCTCCTCTCCCCTCCTCCTCTCCTCCTCCTCCTCTCTCCTCTCCTCTCCTCTCTCTCTCTCCTCTCTCCTCTCCTCTCCTCCTCCTCCTCCTCTCCTCTCTCCTCCTCCTCCTCCTCCTCCTCTCTCCTCTCCTCTCTCCTCCTCTCCTCTCCTCTCTCCTCCTCCTCCTCCTCCTCCTCCTCTCCTCTCCTCTCTCCTCCTCCTCTCTCTCCTCTCTCCTCTCCCCTCCTCCTCTCCTCCTCCTCCTCCTCCTCTCTCCTCCTCTCTCTCTCCTCTCTCCTCTCTCCTCTCTCCTTCCTCCTCCTCCTCTCTCCTCTCCTCTCCTCTCTCCTCTCCTCCTCTCCTCCTCTCTCCTCTCTCCTCTCCTCCTCTCCTCTCTCCCTCCTCCTCCTCTCCTCTCTCCTCTCTCCCTCCTCCTCCTCTCTCCTCTCCTCTCCTCTCTCCTCTCTCCTCTCTCCTCCTCCTCCTCCTCCTCCTCTCCTCTCCTCTCCTCTCTCCTCCTCCTCTCCTCTCTCCTCCTCCTCTCTCTCCTCTCCTCTCCTCTCTCCTCTCTCCTCTCTCCCTCCTCCTCCTCCTCTCCTCTCTCCTCTTCCTCTCTCCTCCTCCTCCTCTCCTCTCTCCTCCTCCTCCTCCTCCTCCTCCTCTCCTCTCCTCTCTCCTCCTCCTCCTCTCCTCTCTCCTCTCCCCTCCTCCTCTCCTCCTCCTCCTCCTCTCCTCTCTCCTCTCCTCTCTGAATAAAACATGGCGGCAGCAGCAGCAGCAGCTCCAGACTGTGATGCTCAGCACAGTGGAGGGAGAGGGAGGAGAGAGACTGTGAGTAGCTGAGTCACTCTCACACTGAGTTTCATGCGTCATCATCTTGTTTCTCTCTTTTCCTGCACAAAGTTTTTCGGGGAAACCGGAGCGGTTGTGAGGAAATGATCCGTCTCTGTGTCGTCGGGAGGAATCTGTGTCTACGTGTCTACAAACAGCTGTTTTAGACACTTTTAAAAACATCTGTTTGAGTGAAGCTTCATGTAGAATATTTTCAGCTCTTTATTTTCCCGTCAGAACAGAACATTCCTGTTACATCCATCTTCTGTTATTTCTACCTGTTCAACTTCAATCTTTGGTCCTCACAAAGACAGATGTTAAGGAACACACACACACACACGCACACACACACACACGCACACACACACACACACGCACACACACACACACACACGCACACACGCACACACACACACACACATACACACACACACACACACACACGCACACACGCACACAAAGTATCTGTTTGTTTTCAGATTACATAACTTTGAGGCCTCTATAGTGTGTGCGTGCGTGCGTGCGTGTGTGTGTGTGTGTGTGTGTGTGTGTGTGTGTAGTCAAGGGAAGTGACAGTGAGGACAGTGTGTGTATGAGAGAGAGTTACAACTACAGCTTTGTGGTGTGTGTGACTGATGTCATTCTGACTCTCTGTGTGTGTGTGTGTGTGTGTGTGTGTGTGTGTGTGTGTGTGTCTTCTGTAAGGAGGCTGTGTGTTGCTGCAGTCTTGGACAACACCTGTACACCACTGCAGCAAGGTGAGGATTTACAACAACAGCTGGAGGTGTCCAGTCACCCTGTGAGCAGTGGATCACCTGGTTGCGCCCCCTGGTGGCGGCAGCGCCTCAGGATATTCTCTAACTTCTAGAACGTGAAAGAAAATATAGTGGAAAGTCAAACAAGAAACAAATAGAGAAATTATTTTTGTTAAAGCTGCAAATAGAATCTTTATAAACCAGTTTTCACCAAGTTTTTTTGTGTTTTTTACATTTAAAATAAACGATAAAGATTCATATTCTCACTTCCCTCTGAATTCATCCTGCAGCTTCATGAGTTTGTCAGTATGAGCTGTGTGAAGTCACATCTGGAGCCGGAGACGTTCGAGTGACATGAAGCTTCTTCCCTCGCCCCAGTCTTTGTCAGTGTTGTCATGACAATAATCGAATCTTCTGCGCTTCATCTGTTGAGATTGGGCGGCTTGTCAGAGCTCCGTCCACAGACAAAGAGGACGACGAGACGCAACGATCGTCTCAGTCCAGTCAGAGAGACAACAATAAAAACACAACACAAAAACAAGACGTGACGCCTTCTGGTTTTTGTCCACGCTGCGTGTGATTGTGACGCCTCTGTCGGTCCGTTGGCGTCAGGTCTGAGCTCTTCAGTCCGAGTCAGTGAGCAGCAGCTTTATGTGAATCAACAGTGAAACAGGCGACAAACTGTTTGAGCTGAAGCTTGTTCCGCATGTTCTCCTTTATTCTCTCTACTCCAGATGATTCTTTAAAAAATGATGCTGGTGTTTGACGAACAAATCTAATCAATAATAATAAAAAAGTTTAACAAAAAGGAGAGACAGATGCTCCAAATATGTTTTCTCACTCAAAAATGAAAATAAAACCTGCGTCTCCTCAGACCTTTGCTCCTGTCCACACATGTCCTCACTCGTACCTCAGTGATGATTCGCAAAGTTTAACAGCATAAACGCCACAACCACAGGAGGTGCGTTGGCGAGCTGTAGGTATCCACCGCCCCGAAGATCAGGTGGCGCTCCAATGAGGGCTCAGTGGCGGGAGGAAGGCGGGGACGCCTCCCGTAGCTGCAGCCGCTCTCGCCTCAGGATCCACAGGAGGGTGAGAAACATGGAGGTTTCTGATTCCCTCTGTGGTCAACCTGGTTTTTCCTGGAGAGGAATGAACCAAGCTGCAGCTGCAGTAATGAATGTTCATATCATGGATGAATGGGATGTGCATGTGGAACGAGCGATGGCATAAAAGAAAGAAAATAATGACACCTTCTGTAAAACAGGAGGGAACTTTATTTTGAAAAGATGAAAATAAGACTTCTCTGTTAGTTTGTGAAACTAAACATTTACGTCTCCTTCTCATTTATTTTCATTTTCCCGTCTTTAATCTTCAGCTGCGGCGTTTCAGCTTCACCCAGAGCAGGTGGAGGCTGTGAGCTCGCTGCAGGACGCAGCGCTCGTTACCTAGGTGACGCCTCCATCTGGTGGCGAATGTGTTGTATTACAACACTGTGAGGAAACAGTCCCACTGTCACAAATACAAAGCTTTACATCACAAT
>NC_079376.1:822500-855000 GCF_021018895.1 Seriola aureovittata | reverse complement strand
TGTTGACGAGATGTTGGCGAGATGTTGGTGAAATGTTGGTGAGATGTTGGTGAGATGTTGGTGAGATGTTGGTGAGATGTTTGTGAGATGCTGGTGAGATGTTTGTGAGATGTTGGCGAGATGTTGGCGAGATGTTGGCGAGATGTTTGTGAGATGTTGGCGAGATGTTGGTGAGATGTTGACCAGATGTTGACCAGATGTTGACCAGATGTTGACCAGATGTTGGTGAGATGTTGGTGAGATGTTGGTGAGATGTTGGTGAGATGTTGGTGAGATGTTGGTGAGATGCTGGTGAGATGTTTGTGAGATGCTGGTGAGATGTTTGTGAGATGTTGGCGAGATGTTTGTGAGATGTTGGTGAGATGTTGGTGAGATGTTGACGAGATGTTGGCGAGATGTTGGTGAGATGTTGACGAGATGTTGGCGAGATGTTGACGAGATGCTGGTGAGATGTTTGTGAGATGTTGGTGAAATGTTGGTGAGATGTTTGTGAGATGCTGGTGAGATGTTTGTGAGATGTTTGTGAGATGTTGGCGAGATGTTGGCGAGATGTTGGCGAGATGTTGACCAGATGTTGACCAGATGTTGACCAGATGTTGACCAGATGTTGGTGAGATGTTGGTGAGATGTTGGTGAGATGTTGACGAGATGTTGGTGAGATGTTGGTGAGATGTTGGTGAGATGTTGGTGAGATGTTGGTGAAATGTTGACGAGATGTTGGTGAGATGTTGGTGAGATGTTGGTGAGATGTTGACCAGATGTTGACCAGATGTTGACCAGATGTTGACCAGATGTTGGTGAGATGTTGGTGAGATGTCCGTCTGTCCGGCCCCCAGAGGACCGATCCCTGTGTCTCTGGAGGTCAGAGTTCAAGTTGTTTGAATGTCCGCTGCAGAGAACACGTCGGCTGTGAACGCGACCTCAGACCAAACGGCAGAGTTTGAAGTCTCTTCTCAGAAACTAACACTTTGAAAAAAAAAAAAAATTACTGTAACAAGTCTTTGTATCGCAGCAGCGGGTCTCGCCGTCTTTGAAGACGCTTAATTTGAATACTCCAGGGGGAGAAGAAGCTCAGAGTATTTGATCTCCAAGGTAAAACACGCTGCGCTGATGGGCTGAAGTGGAGGAGTTGAAGGTTATTAGATCGAATGGGTCTGGATGAGGCCGAGCTGTCGCGGGCGGTTTGAACGCGGCCGCTCTGAAGCCCTTGATGTCGACGGTGATGAGGGCGAGACGGGATTGGAGCTGAAGCCCGAGTCGACTTGCTTCAGATAGATTTTAGGCAATTAGAAACCCCGCTGAACGTGTGCACTCGGTGATTGACAGGTCATGTCTTGACTCTACGTGACCGGGGTGCTGGAAAGTGTGTGTGTGTGTGTGTGTGTGTGTGTGTGTGTGTGTGTGGTGTGTGTGTGTGTGTGTGTGTGTGTGTGTGTGTGTTCTCAGAATATTGAGTGTGTATCATAGAATCTGTGTATTATCCAGCATTAGCAAACCAGTATAGATCACACACACACACACACACACACACACACACACACACACATGCAGCAGGGTTTGTATGGACACGTGCTCGGGGCAAACGAGGCGTTCACATGTAATCAGCTGGAGTGAACGTGGTGAGATGCCTCTGAAGTTCTGCCTCAGTTCGTCCGAGTGTGAAACCGCGTGAGGGCGATGGCGGCGGCGGCGGCGACGCGCAGAACATACGAGTTCCGGCTCAGAGACTAGAACCTGGTTTTATAAGAGTTTATGTGCAAGAATAACAATAATGAAAACAACCAGCTGTCGTTGCTCTTTGAATCTGATCAACTCCCATCTTTTGATTTTTGTTTTAAACATGGAGCAAAAACAAAAGTTTGGATTCATTGATTTAAATCAATGTTATAATAATAATATTAACTTTATTTATACAGCACTTTTCTCAAAGGTACAAAAGTGTTTCACACAAAAATAAAACCTAATAAAAGAGAATAATGAAAAGAGTAAAACAGCATAAATAAAAAACATAATTTATTAAACAAAAGGATCCGACGATAAATGAAGACAATCAATAAAATATGTACAAACAATAATTAAGGATAAAAGATTATCAATAAAACACATCAAACATCAGAGGCTGAGACAAAGAGATGTGTTTGAAGAAGAGATGTGTTATTTTAGTTGGTATTATAAATATTATAAATATTATAAATGATGCTGATGAAGCTTTAATGTTTTAACATCAAAACATCTGGAACCTCCTTTACGACACGATGCACATGATGCTACAGGAGCGGCTTTAAACATCCTGCAGAGGCTTTGTTGAACTTGATTATTTATTAGCAAATTAATTATTGATTATTGGTTAATTAAAAACTAAACAAACATATACAACAAATCAGGTCACTGGGACAAAAAAAACGTTCTTCGGAAAAAGATTTAGGCTACACAAGTGCCTTGATGTGCGCACACACACACACACACACACACACACACACACACACACACACACACACACACACACACACACATACACACACACACACACACACGGCAGGGTCTCATTAGCTCCCAGCAGTCTGACTGGACTGAAGATCTTCTAACAAATGACTTCAGATAGAAACGACAGACTTGGTGTTAATTCAATCAGATTGGGGCCTCTGTTAAGTGCTCTGTGTGTGTGTGTGTGTGTGTGTGTGTGTGTGTGTGTGTGTGTGTGTGTGTCTGTATTAGCATTTGAAAGCTGTGTGTGAATTATTGAAGCATCTGAAAGACACCGGTGACATTTTCACCGCTGTTTCAGAATGACATGACAACGCTTTGATGATGAAACTGTGTGTGTGTGTGTGTGTGTGTGTGTGTGTGTGTGTGTGTGTGTGTGTGTGTGTGTGTTAACTATGAGTTCAAGTTCATTTTGTGTAGACAAGGAGACTCTATATACATGTAAGAATTTGTGTATGTACAGTATGTACAGTATATTTTTGTGCGTGTACAGTTTGTGGGTCAGGATTTCTGTGTGTGTGTGTGTGTGTGTGTGTGTATGTGTGTGTGTGTGTGTGTGTGTGTGTTTTACGGCACTCTTACTGCACTCACTCTCCTCCCTCTCGGGGGGGCGTTCTTGATCTCCCAGCGGGATGTTTTTGATGAAGCGGCGGCGTCCCCTCAGAGCCGAGAGTTCGGCTGTGAGATAAAAGCGTCGTATAAACACTCGCACTTTACACCAGAAATCCTGATTGAGAAAGACGTGACGAGCTCCGCCACAGAAACACGCTCGTCAGCTCCACCAATGAGAGCCGGTCCTTCCTTGGAACGCACTCTGTCTACGTCTTTGGAAAAGAGAAAGTTTATCACTTGTTTTGTTGCTCAGGCTTTAGTAAATGTTCCCCTTCATTACAAGGAGACCTGAGTTTAAAGCTCCATTTAGTATAAAGGTATGATCAATTATAACAATTATTGATTGAATATAGATCAGCTTCTATATTAATACTGTGAAAGTATCAAAGCCTCAGTCCACAGAGAAATGCACACAGCCTGTATTCAGAAACTGAGCCTTAAAACCAGCCGTCAGGACTTCTGGAACTTTGTGATGTCACAACAAAGCAGTCACCAAGCCCCGCCCACCTGGACCCACCATCCAAACCCTGCAGGATTTGGTTTCTCTCAGTGTTTTTACCTGAAATCTGCTTTATTTTCATTGGATCAGTCAGAAAACAGTCAGTATTGACCCAGGAGCCGGATGTCGCCTCACCTACAGAGGCTCAAATAATTTGGCACAACAGCGTCCTAAATACAGCACGCCAGGTTTCCAGACTCGTGATGAACGACCGAGCCCCTGATCCAATCTGCCCAAGTCCGCACCTCCAGCTAAATCTGTCAGACACGTTTGGGCCGGAGTCGGCCCACGCTCGGTCGTCTGGAGCCAGAACACAGCTGACAGGTTCAGTGTGACTCAGCTGGCCACCTGCGCTCACACAGGTGACAGGATGAGGTCTGTGTGTACCTGAGCCCTCACGCCCACGTCGACCACATGCCGACAGCGTTGTTCCTGCCGGGCTGCAGCCCCCCACCCCTCCCCCCACCCCTTACAGTAGTGATGAGTTTATTTTGGAACGGCGCTCAGCAGGTCACGGCGTTAGCCAAGCTAGCATGAGCCAAGCTGGCAGCGTGTGTGACCTACATTCTCACATGCCGGGCGGAGGCAGCGGCGGAGGTGTTGTGTTGTTCAGGCAGGTCGTCATGGAGCAGCACGGTGACTCAGCAAAGTATCTTGCCGAGGGTTCGAATCCAGGTCGCCTGCTTTTTCAAAGGGCGTCTAATTTTAGTCTGAGCGAGTTCGTCGTGTGCAAAGCAAATAATAAAAGGAATAAAAATGCATTAAAGACATTTATTGCAGAGAAAGAAAAGTAATAATGTTCTGTTGACACTTTAATATCAGAGTTACATGAACTTTCTTTTCCACAAAACACATTTTAACCAACAACAAAACATTTGATTTTAAAAGGTGCTGAAGTGAGAGAAGAAGAAAAACTTAGTGACTGATGACATTAATAAACTGAAGGCAAACTTTATAAACACCTCTTCTCGTTTTCTCGTCGTGGTGTTGTTGAACTAGTCCTTTAATCAGGTAATTTTCCCTTTGTAGCTGTAGTTAACAGTTAATCTGCCTCCTTTATTTATGTAAATGGAATGGAAAATATATTAGGAACACCTCATTATAGTTTAATTAACACCTCTGACTGTTTGTTAAGGTGGAATTTGTGGCAGAACTGTTCTTTTAGAGGACATTACCCTAGTCTGCATGTTAGTTAAACACTGACTTCATATTGCAGCCACTGTTATTTTAGCTCCGTCTGCCTGTCTGCCTGTCTGCCTGTCTGTCTGTCTGTCTGTCTGTATGTTCTCCATGTTTTCACATATAAACCTGGAACTGATGCCACATGAAACTGACTCATGTTTAAAACTGGAAACGTGACGCCGCTCGTTTTCGTCACTTCTGCTTTTTCCCGTCGTTCTCTGCTCATGTTGTTCTGCACTTTTATATACTGTCAGACACGCTGCTGTAACACAGCTTTTTTAATCACTTGTAATTTTGCTCACCTTTTTTTTCTGTGTGTGTGTGTGTGTGTGTGTGTGTGTGTTTCACTTCAGGACATCTGTGAGGACATCTCGGACCATGTGGAGCAGATTCACGCTCTGCTGGAGACGGAGTTCTCCCTGAAACTTCTGTCCTACTCCGTCAACATCATCGTCGACATCAGGTGAGAGGAGACGCTCGCTGAGAGTTGGATGAGCTCATCATGTTCACATGTTCCTGCTCTGCCTCTGTCTCCTGCTACTTGAAGTTTAAACAGTGTCAAACAGTCTCTGTCATGTGGATCATGAATCTCCTTCACGTCAGGGGAAAATACTCTAAACAAACCAAGAGTGTTTCTTCTTTATTGTTTTATATATTGATCAAATGTTCTCACTTCAACTTGAGCAGAAACTTTTCCAGCACTAGATAAACTACAAGAGTTGTGTTAAGAATATTTGCAAAGCTTTTACTTTTTACTTTTGCCTCTTCAGCAGTTTGTGATCAGACTTTGATCAGTGACGATAGATAGATACTTTATTTATAGTGAATGTATTCCGATCAGTTTTCTAACAAGTGATGAGGGAGACACTAATAATCTCTCCTTCCTATCAAACAAATGAATATGTCAAACATCAGACTGTAAAGTAAAAGTTTATTACTATGAAGCTGTTCAGAGACTCTGACAGTCAGGGCTGATATCTAACTGATTTCTCATCAATAATCAATAAGTGGTTGTGTGTGGTGGTTCAGGACGGTGCAGCTGCTGTGGCACCAGCTGAGAGTGTCGGTCCTCGTCCTGAAGGAGCGTCTGCTGCAGGGTCTGCAGGACTCCAACGGGAACTACACCCGCCAGACTGACATCCTGCAGGCCTTCAGCCAGGACCAGCACCAGGTGACACACACACACACACACACACACAGATGATAACTTGCTCCTTATCTGTGCTGGTAATTTTAAAAAATGAATCTTTTACGTCACAAGAAGCAGCCACTGACTACATGAATAAAACTTTACTTATTGTTTTATAGTAAACAGTTTTAATAAGCCTCTGACCTCATTGACCTCATTGACCTCATTGACCTCATTGACCTCATTGACCTCCATTGTCAGATGTTAACGTGATGAATTCTTCCTGTCCAGACTCGTCTGGACGCTCTGACCGAGGTGGATGACTGCGGTCAGCTGACCATTCGCTGCAGCCAGGACTACTTCTCTTTAGACTGCGGTATCACGGCCTTTGAGCTGAGCGACTACAGCCCGGGTGACGAGCCTGACGCCCGGGGGGCGGAGCCAGACGCCCAGGACGCTTCCGAGGAGCAGGAGCAGGAGCTCGATCGAGCCCCCGACCTGAACCCGGAGCTGGGGTCAGCGGAGAACGAAGGACCCTGCTCCTCAAACCCTGAGCTCCACAGCAGTTTACCTGAACTCACCGCGGCCAGTGACCTCACAAACCACAACCATTCTATGTCAATGTTACCCACAATGCAATGCAGCATGCCCAGCCACAGTGAAAGTGCGAAGCGCCCGCTGCAGGGTGTGAGCCACAGCACCGAGGTGTCGCCCACTCAGCCGTCGCTCCCCAAGAGAGCCGCCCTGTTCTCAGACAGAGGAACCGGCGTGCAGGACTCCAGGGGAGGCCTGGGGAAGAACAGCCCGCTCTCTGGGCTCCAGTTCCAGGCCGAGCTGAGCAGAAGCACCCCCTCTCTCATGGATCCTCCGGACCGCTCCAAGTTCTGGTTGGAACTGGACTCGGTTTATCCAGAAAATGTTTCTCAGTCCTACGAGAGCCTGCAGGTTGGTGCTTTTACTGACACCTCAAAGATATTCACAGGTCTTTCTGCGTGCTCAGAGGGAGGAGTCTGTTGTCAGGGGAGACGTCTTTTAAACTTCCTTTTTTTTATGTTGTATTTGTTGTTTTTTTATGGAAATGAATTGATTAAAAACTAAAAATGTTTGTCTCCATATTTAACATGTGCCGAGCTTTGGTCCAATAACCAGCGTTAATAAGTTACATGTTGTTCAGTTCAGTTCAGTGTTTCTGATGTGTGTTTACGTTTGATCATCTGTCTCGTCATTAAACCGGAGCGGCCTCTCACTCGCTCCCTTTCACTCGCTCCCTTCCACTCCACAGGTCATGAACGGGCGAAACCTGCAGAGGAACCACGTGAGCTCCAGACACGGCGGACGCTCAGAGGGGCGTCAGCAAAGACCGCCGACCGAGCAGAGGAGCTCATCTGCGGCCGGACCGACCGCCGACGCCCCCCCGCCTCCGCAGGACCCGGCGTCTCCGGATGGAACGTGGAAACAAATGGAGAAGACGCAGAAGGAGACACACACACACAGCGAGGGGGACTCCGACTCCTCGTTGCCCTCCCCCATGAGGGAGCGAGTCCTCTCCTCAGACCTGGAGGCGTCTGGAGAGGAGTCGGACCCCCGACCACCTCCCGGCAAGGCGGCGGTCTGGATCGTGAAGCGCCAGGGGCCGAAGGTGAGGGTTTCCTCTGGGTTTGTCTGGGAGAGTTCGGAGAGTTGTTTTCAAAGTGTGTTTTTGTGAGAGAGAGGGACACAGACTTCAGACCACCTGAGATTCCTTCCACTGAAATCTGCTTCATTTTAAGATGCAGTTTTCTAAAGCTTCGTCATTCCTTATTATTACGGCCCTGACTTTCCTTCAATAGAGAAAAGAACCTTTAATTATTATTACAGACGTTATTCTTTAATACTTTCGCTTCGGGAAATTTTGACCAACTGGAACCTCTTTGAATTTTACACACACACATGTTCATCAGCTTCTTAAATACTGATCTTGATCTTCTGTGTTTTACCTGCATAAAATAAAGTTCTGAATGTCTGATCGTAGAACACAGCTCTGATCAAGCAGTCGATTAAACTCGTTAACAGTTAACGAGCAGGATCGTGTGCGTCCTGTGTTCTCCTCCTGCAGGGGGGCCAGGGTTCGTCAAAGGCCAGTCCGGACCGGGAGCACTGGTACGGGTCCGAGGAGTTCCTGGCTCTCCCGGCTCAGCTCCGTAAGACTGAGATGCTCGCCATGAAGCTGGAGAGTCTGGCTCAGTCCATCCCGCCGGTCCGTCCACACTTCACAGCAGCTTTCTCACTCTGCATCTGGTCACGTGACCGCCTTTAACGACCTTTAACCTTCTCCTGCAGAGGCCCGGAGACTCTACCCAGGAGGCTTTGCAGGATGTGGACGACTGGGACCTGACGGAGCTCAACCCGGACTGGGACGTGGGGGACACTGTGAGCAGTGTGGGGGAGAGCGGGGACGACGTTCCCTCCCCCCTCCCCCCGCTGGTAAATAACAGCATGTTTTATCCTTTCATGTGTAAATACTGACGGAGGCTTTGTTGATCAGACCGTGACGTTCTCCCCCCTCTCTCCCCCTCTCTCCCCCTCTCTCCCCCCTCCCCCAGCTTCCTTACAGGCGAAACCTGGTCAGCCGTTTCAGCCCCACCTCCTCCAGCGATATAGCGCCATCAGTGGGAGAAA
Source organism: Seriola aureovittata (assembly GCF_021018895.1). Lineage (NCBI taxonomy): Eukaryota > Metazoa > Chordata > Actinopteri > Carangiformes > Carangidae > Seriola > Seriola aureovittata. The sequence goes on along the minus strand of NC_079376.1, from coordinate 846,436 downwards.
GCATAGAGTCCGGCCCCTTGAGCGACCTGCAGTCCGAGGACGACGATGAGGGCCGGAGGTCGGCGGACATCCACCTGCAGCCGACGGCGCCTCTGGTGGACGGACGCAGAGGTGCGTCCCTGGTGCACCAGCTGCTGGAGGACATTCAGAGTCAGGACAAGGACCCCGACATCTGGAGGAAGATAGAGGTATGACGTGTTGCTCTGTCGTGCTCGTTTTCCCCAAAGCTTCATTTCATGTTGATGGTTAATGAACAGAAGCCTTGTTGATGTCGGAGCGGCCGCCATTTTGTTTTTGGGTTGTCTTCGTCCGTCTCGTTGTCGTGGAGACGATCTCTCAGTGACGCCTTGAGGGAACTTCTTCAAATTTAGCACAAACATTCACGAGGACTCAAGGGTGAACTGATTAGATTCTGGTCGTCAAAGGTCAAAGGTCGTTCCTACTTTCTCTGGATAAACAGGATGGAACCTGGAACTACTCTGAGTGGCGGAGGGATACAGCCGCGAGGAGGTGGCTCTAATTTGTTACTTTACTTAAACTACTGAAGCTGCTTCGTCTTCCTCATCCTCCTCATCCTCCTCATCCTCCTCGTCCTCCTCATCCTCCTCGCCCTCCTCCTCGTCCTCGTCCTCCTCCCCCTCCTCCTCCTCCTCATCCTCCTCTTCCTCCTCCTCCTCCTCGCCCTCCTCCTCGTCCTCCTCCTCGTCCTCCTCCTCCTCCTCCTCATCCTCATCCTCATCCTCCTCCTCCTCGCCCTCCTCCTCATCCTCCTCCCCCCCCTCCTCCTCATCCTCCTCCTCATCCTCATCCTCATCCTCCTCCTCCTCGCCCTCCTCCTCATCCTCCTCCTCCTCCTCCTCTTCGTCCTCCTCCTCCTCCTCCTCCTACTTCACTGTCTCGGTCAGACAAACACCACCAGCTGCTTTTTAGCGCCGCTCCTCCAGGAGCACCTGAAGCCTCCGACTGGTCACCTGTTCGAGGTGTTTTAGCTTTAGCCATTAGCGCGTTTCTGCAGAGAAATCCCTGCACAGGTTGAACCAAACTCACCGCCGCTCTTCCTCCCTCACTGCAGCTGTGTTGATGGATTGGAGGTCTGGTATCGGATCGTCCCGTGGCCCCCGTTAATTCATCACCTCACTTCTAAAGGTCACGTTTGATTGGCAGGCGGATTATTGATGAGACTGCCCGGTGAACTAATCAGTCATATCTGTCATATCGAATATGGTGAAATGTCAATAGCTCTGGGGATTCGTCCTCCTCGCTGCTGCTCCTTTAATTAGCGCTATAAAGAAGCTCTGCCGCCTCTAATATTTTTTATTGTTTTATTCTGTTCAGATTGCTTCACTCCCCTCTCCTTTACTATTCTATTCTTACCTTTTACTTCCCCGGAAACATTTTACTTTGCTGCTGTGACATCCCAGTTTCCCCCCGGGGATCAATGAAGTTCACCGTTTCCTTCTTATCTGGAGTTAGCCGGGGTCAGGGCCCCGCAGACAGAATTAGACCGCCGTAATACGATTATCAGGGAGGATGATCAGGATATCTGAGGATCCAGTCCCTGAATTAAAGGCCCCGCCGTGCGAAGGGGGACGTCCTTGGAACCGGGGATCGGTGACCTGGAAGTGCGTGGGTCAATCCCCACATCAAACTGTGTCCTTCATATTCGCAGAGTCAAATTAGATCCTCTGCATTAATATTCAGAATTAATGATGATTTGACTGATGAAATGTCAAAGCTGTCCCCGGCTCGGTCTCAGCAGTCTGAGGAAACGTTTCCTTCGCCCGCAGCGTCTTGTTAGTTCAGGCAAGTTGATAGAATCATAATCGTGTGCGAGACTCTTCCTGCTGCGTCGCCGTCAGAAAAACCAGCTTCATTTTAAATCCCAGAGGAAGAACCAAAGATGCAAAAGACGCCAAATATTTCAGATGTGGAAAGAAACACAAGGATTTCAGCATTTATAGGAAATAGATTCACAGTTGTATTTGACAGAAGAGGCGCTGGAAGAATTAAATTCTATAAACTTTATTTGTCACATAGAGAAGAAATCAGATGAACACAGAAATACACACGTGTGAGAAAACTACATATTAAGAAAAACAAACACTAAACTACATGTAACTAACCTGCAGCTCAGCAGCTGCTTCATGTCTGATGTCTCTGATCCGACACGTTCACAGTTACACAGCGTCACACAGGCATCCTGTCCTCTGATTTAATCTTCTCCACTTCACCTTCTTATTACTGCTAATCGTTATTAATTCAACATTAAAGATTATTATTTCATTTAAGCCTTAAACGAGCTCGTTCTCTTTCTCTTGGATTCTGAGAGAATTTAAATTATTTCTCTGAAGATGTTTCATGAAAAGCTGCTCAGGAACAAAATGTCTTTCCCTTGTAAAAGCAGCGTCTGCGCTCGGTCGGGTGCGGCTAGAAATCTTGCCCCTTCCCTCGTGGACTCTCCCGAACGTCTCAGACCCGATGAGTATCTATAATCCCCGACACGTTCAGGGCCCTGCGCTGCTTCCCCTGAATCATTCAGATCCCCTCTGGCACTCGCTGGGTTGGTGTGGTCTGAGTGAAAAAATAAAATAAAATAGTTAGCCTCATTAAATGCCAAAATGTAAAGTACAGAGTTTGGAGTTAATATATATACAGATGCAGAGTGAGCAGGAAAGACTGTTCTTAAACTGCTTCTTATAAAATATTGAGAAAGAAACACACATTCATAAATGAGCTTTAACACAAAGTCAACATAAAAGAAAAAAATCCTGAATTATAAAACAAAACACATAAAAACTGTCAGGAATTATGCTGTGCTGTCTCGCACATGACACCTTGTGTTAACCACGCACACACACTAAAAACACACACACACACACACACTCCTCGTTCCTCTCTGCTCCTGGGTAATTAGCTGATTAGCTGCTTAATTAGCAGCATGTAATCATGGCGATGGATGAGCTGCCTAATTGAGGAAGTGAAGAGAGGAGAAGAGTCGTCTCAGTGTGGAGGATGACATTCTGTCTCTGCGCCGACAGTCTCCGCTGAATACAAGCCGGCACAACGAGATGGAAAGAAAAATCATCCGTCCAGGGAGGAGAAAGTGCGGGAAGATCAGCGCCCGAGCAGAAATGAATCAAATCCAGGAGCGGGGGCAGAATATGATCTGTGGAAGAACTCCGGTCTCCACGGACTCGTTCGTGTTTGTTGCTGGAGTGGAGGAGATTTGATCGGAGTAGAGACGAGCAGAAAGTCATTGAATCTGACGTCTGAGCTGGTCTGTGTACGGGAGAGGAAATCAGTTAGCTTTGCTGTCCGGAGAAAACATCGACCTTTAATCTTTTCACGATGGAGCCGTGCGATCTTAAAGAGTAAATGAAGAATATATCCACTGGTTTTAATTCATGTAGTGTCAGTATGAAGAATTCGTTTCAGTAGCAATGAAACTTGAAAAGCTTCGTTAGATCTGATCCGGGTTTATCTGGATTTTAACGTCATTTCTGAATTGAAATCACTTAGAAACAGAGTTCAGTTACTCTTTAAAGGGTCGGAGAAAACATCTCCTCCTCCACCTCTACACAATGCAAGTGAACAGACTTTGTTTTGTGGCGCTAACAGCCTCGAAATTTAACATTTAAAATAACAAGACGAGGTCAAAGCCTACTGTTAGTCTGGAAATTGAAAACTCGTGAGGAACAACTGCTGGAAAACGGAAAAGCTAAATGTGGCTACATGATGTAATACTCTGATTAGCACATTCATGGCGTCATTGTAGTGGTCGTGTCAGCTGGTTGATCTGTTCTCTCTGTGCTCGCAGTGTTTTAATACAGCTGAATTTTTCTGTTACCGTTGTCAAGACAACGGGAAAAAAAACTCAAAAAGTCTGTGAAATATGAATATGTGAAATTAGAAGTTTATAAGCTTCTGTTTTTATTACTGAGCCGAGGTGAAATTTAAAAACGTTTTTCTCAGCACCAGAAAATCATTCCCTCATTTTCAACGTGAATATAAATAAATTCAATATTTAATATTAATCCGACCGTTGACGCGTAATGTACTGAATGAGTCTGCGTTCGTATCCATCACTCCTCTGTTAACGACAGTGACTTCAGGTTCCTACAAAGACGTCATCAACACGAACAAACACGAAGTTCACTGCGTCTGTTACCATGGCGTCTGTGTCGACTCACAATCACCTTGACAACAGGACACCGCTGATTGGACACAACGTTTCCCCTCTTCACCATCAAACTTTATTAGTTTTAAAAAGCTGATCAGAAACACTTGTTCACCCTGGAGTCTGTTTGTTTCAGACCTTCCCTGTATTCGTGGCTCTTCCTCCTTCACGTTGCCTCCGCTGCTGTTGGACATGAATATTTTATCTGAGACTTTCTTTCTTTTTTTTTTTCCTCCCCCTTTGACCGTCTAGACGTTGTTGTCTCGACCTTGACCTCCTCATCGTTTGTGATGTTGGAACCGATCCTCCCATAATCTGCGTCCACGTCACGTAAATCTGCGGCTTGTGTTGTGAAAGTTTATGAGAGCGACGCAGGAAATATACACACACCCAAACCCAGAGTTCCTCACTGTGCCGTTTGGGCCGCGGCGCCTGAAGCGCATTGAAATTCCTCCTGAAAGCAGAAGGGAAGCAGGCAGAGAAACAGGCCATCGGTTAGATAAGTGTCCTACACGTCATGTGATCACATTGTATGTGCTGTCTGGGCCGGCGTCGGCGTCCTCAGTGTGAGGTGTCTGTGTGTTTGGCGGCTCTGCGGCACGCCGGCCTATCTGCGAGCAGTGGGAGACAGACAGACAACAGACTCACATCAACACTTGTCTGATTGGCCCGGCGGGAGGGCGGGGACGCCCACCGACAGCAGAGAGGATAGGAAAATAAGAGAGGGGGGGGGGGGTGTTTTTTTTCTTTTGTGTTTCTATAGATAAACAGGTTAAGGAGGAGGGAAAGGTAAAGCAGCAAGTGAAGACACGTTTGTTTGCAGAGTTGTACAGCGGAGTCACAACAAGTCTTCAAGCTCATCAGAAACCTTTTGGAAAATGTAAAAACTTTATTCACTTTATTATCGTTGGTTATGGTTTTCTCAGGGACACGTCGAGGCGTGACTCTAATATTCAATGATGCAGAAAGAAAACAAATCAATCCCTGATGAAAACAATTACATTCAAAAACATTAAGATTTAAAACATTTTAAAACATATTTCTGAATTGTCCCGGTGTTAGAGGTTATTCCATGTACATATGTTCTGCTAACAGCTGATTTAAGATTTAAAATGTTTCTTCAGCAATGGTGAAAAAATGCTGACCAATAAAAAATAAACCAAATCCTGCAAGGATTGGATGGTGGGTCCAGGTGGGCGGGGCTTGGTGACTGCTTTGTTGTGACATCACAAAGTTCCAGAAGTCCTGACGGCTGGTTTTAAGGCTCAGTTTCTGAATACAGGCTGTTATCATGCTGATGTTAGCGCCGCTATAACAGCATCACGGAGCGGCTCGCATGGATGGAAACTGGTGTTGTTTATATTCTACATCACCTGTCAACGTGTAAATCTCAGTTCGCCACACGTCCATAACGTGTGAACGTCGTTCACTAACAAGAAGACGTTTTACAGAAAATGCAGAAGACACTGAAACCTGTCGAATAAATAAAATAACTTTAGAAATATAATTTTCTTTCAAATTGAAAAATTTTAATTCAAATAATTAAAATTGATCATTTTTGAATGTAGGTTTTACTCTCTATCTGTCAAACATCCAACAGCTGAATGTGTCATAATAATCAGTTAACACTCATCCAGAAGGTGTGTGTGTGTGTGTGTGTGTGTGTGTGTGTGTGTGTGTGTGTGTGTGTGTGTGTGTGTGTGTGTGTGTGTGTGTGTGTGTGTGTGTGTGTGTGTGTGTGTGTGATTGATGACATTAACATTGTGGAGCTTTAGAGATGACTCTATCCCCACGGCGACAGACAGCTGGTAGTGGAGGGGTCTCCCAGGGACGATCTCAGAGACGCAGTCAGGTGTGACGGACGGACGGTCTCTCTCTCTCTCTCTCGCTCTCTCTCTCTCTCCCTCTCTCTCTCTTCACTCCTTCTCTTCCTTCCTCTTTATCTTTTCATCAGTGTCTTCTAACCCGACCGCCTTTCACTCTCTCAGCAAAATAATTCGAAACACACCAAATGAAATTCATAGCAGAGAAATACATAATGCGCCTCGTCCAGATTCTACCCAGAATTCAGCTGCACAGGTTCCATGTTTTCCATTAAAAACCATTTTAATGAATTTCTAATCAAACTTTCCTCCCCTTGAGTTCTTTCATTCCGGCCCAGCAGTGCACAGTGTTTGGTGTGACACGTTCACGTAGTCAAACTAATAACTTAGCCTGCTGTGGAAATTAGCTGTCTCACCTCAACCCCCCCCACCCCCTTAAAAAAGAAAAAATGTTTGTAGAACCCTGCACAGAAAATTCATCACTTTAAATTTTGTTCTGGTCTTTACCTTCTCCAGGTTCCTGAAATGTTTTTTGAAACGGTTCACTGGCCTCAAGCAAATCCATTAGCTCGCCGCTAACAGCTAGCATGATAATAATGCTAGCATTTGAGCTGAAGGAGCACGAAGCGTCTCCTCCGAGGTGAAGTGATGGAAAATACTTTAGAAAATCTGATTCTCTGGTCTCTGATTGGATGAACTCTCAGTGACCAAGTTTATACCAAAATAAAGATGTTGATCGATCGTAAGTACCAATAAAAAAGTTGCGTGTTTATAAATATTTTTGGCAACAGGTTCAAATTAGTTCGTTTTAATGTTTCACAGTAAAAGTTTTCCAGCAGCTACTTTAAATGAGCTTTTAATGTGAAAAACCAGCAGGTAGTGTTACCTTAATATGACTGCAGAGGAAAAAACAATAACAACAAAATCAAAGTGCATTATGCGGATGTTACTGAGGGAGCCATTATTAAAGTACAGGTGATTCCACCTCCTCCCACTGTTTCTAATCTGCATTTATTGGTGATTAATGTTAATGATCAGCTGTTATTTTCCTTTCACTAATTGAGCTTCGGTTGGAGAATTTAACGAGATTATTAACGTGTGAGATTATACAAAGCCGCTCTCACTTTGTGTAAAAGCCCTGTATTGGGTTTGTGTTGTGCTCCGGCTGCAGAGGAATCAGACCTATCGCCTGTAACATATTAATCATCGAAGCCAAACACCGTCTGTCGGGAGTTTGAGTCCAGATCTATGAGCGTCGTCCTTCAGAAAGCCCCGTCAGCTGAACGGTAATTATCCAGTGGTGAAGAGCTGAACCACAGGAGGAAGAGATGAAGCAGATATCAGAGCGGTTATCCAGGCGGCAGAGGATCAGATCAGGCGTTTCAGCTCCCAGCAGGCCTTTCTGCCCCTCAGGAGCCTCACTGGTTTAGAGACATCAAAGCAGCTGTAAGCAGCCCAGTGCATGCTGGTCGATATCCAAACCAACGCCGCTCCCTCTGCTGCTGTTCACGCCCACATCCTCTTCCTCCTCCGTCCTCATTCACCTCCTTTCTCCTCTTCATCTCATCGCTCGTCCTCATCCTCATCTTCTCCCATCAGTCTGTTCCTGTCCTTCACTCCTTCATCCTTTATACACTCGTTTCTTTTTCCTTTCCTTCTTTCATCTTTCCTTTCCTTTCCTTTTTTCATCTTTCCTTTCCTCTTCCTCCTCCTTTCTTCCTCTCCTCCCTTCCTCTCATCAATACTTTTGATTTCCATCTCTCCTCCATAACGAGTGGCGGAGAGATGGACAGAATCATATCGATGTTTTTTTAAATTCTTTTTAAGGGTCACGGTTGTAATTAACATACCGCCGCTCAATCGGTCAAGGTTTGTGTCTCACACACACACACACACACACACACACACACACACACACACACACACACACACACACACACACACACACACACACACACACACACACTCACACACACACACACACACACTTTAATACCATACACAAACACGCAGACACCAATGAAGCATATAAGGTGTACACAACACACACATTTTATCATTACAGCCGAGCAGACACACCTATGCCCATATGAAGACACACACACACACACACACACACACACACACACACACACACGTACAGATTCGACACAGCGATTTGTAGGCAGGGTGTGAGCGTGTGGATGCTCGCACGTGGCAGCTCGAGTCGTTTCCATCAGATTTACCTTCCCGCCGCAGCCTCCTCCTCCTCGCCATTAGTTTAGTGGATGGCTCTCAGTGAAAGATATGAAAACAACACTCGATGTATAAAATATTAGAATTGTCTCCTCGATGATCTGCAGTCACAGTTACACTTGTTATTCAGACGGGATGTTTGACGTCTGACTGGAGAGAATGAATTTTAGAGCTCACGTCGCTGAACGTCTTCAGTTTTATGTAAATCACTTTGCCTCTCTCTCTCTCTCTCTCTCTCTCTTTCTCTGGAGCTGGATTGTAGGATTGTATCCAGACTGCATGAAATTCAGGCAGCGGCTCCACGCTGACCTTCGTTGTGCTGGTGTTCTCTCAGCGCTGCACCTGAAGCCAGCGACCGGAGGAAAACACTGTAGATCAGTAACTTTAACTAACGGCCAGTGCTGAGTGTAAAACCCCATAATAACACGTTATTATCATCTGTGTCATCAGGACTGTTGATGTTGTTCCTAAAGAGGATAGAAAAATCATCTATTTTCATACAAAATGGATTAAACATCAGACTATTTCTATATAAATATTGGACTGTGCAGATACATTAAACACATTTTATCATCAGGCTGATGAGGGCGGAGCAGTTGATCCAAACATTATGGTAATCAGTGTAATATCCAGATCTCAGGAGCGGCCGTTAAAGGTAAACTGTGTCATTACGTTGCTTTTATAAACGTCATGTAAAAGCGCGGCGGTGCTGCGGAGACGCCCAGCAGAAATCACATTATCCTCATTTTAATATTTTCTTAAAGTGAAAATCAAATTCAGAACTTCCCAATGGCACTAACACCCAGACTCAACTCACAGAACGTACGGTTCAGGTCTGATACTGATTTAAATCCAATCTAGGCGTCGTTACGTTTCCGTCAGAACCGGTTTGAGATGAAACACATTCCTGGTAAATGAAGACGGAGGAGGAAGCGTCTGTCTTTGTCCCACACAGGTGGAACTGACCTGACACCAGATCTTAAATGTTCTGGTGTTTATTGTGTTGTAAAGACGACTAGGACAAACTGGACGACCTTTTGTTTGAGGAGGACGTTCTGTTTCACACGTTTAGTTTCTGTCTGTAAACTCTGTCTCTTCAGCCGTCACCTCCTCTTTTCACCTTTGTTAAACCTCCTCCTCCTTCACCTCCATCAACTGCAGGTTTAAACTCCTTCTTTCAGCTGTCTCCTCTGCTCCTCTTCAGGAGTGCGGTGGATGTAAGAGGAGACCAATCTCCTCTGTTGATCTCCTGTAATTGAAGCTCTCCTCTGACTCTCTTTAAGTGGCGTCGGTTCCCTCTCAGTCCTCCTCCTCTCAGCCAGTAGGTGGCAGTAGCTCTCCACCGAGCGACGAGCGCTCCTTCTTCTCCCTCTGTTGTTTTTCCTCCTCGCCGTCGTCTCCGTCCATCTGTCTGTGTGCTCTCATGAAGGACAAGCTGCCAGCGATGGAGACGTACATGTTCAGCTCTCCAGTGTCACTAACACCGCTCCATCTCTCTTTTATTCCCTCGCTTCATCTCTTCATCTCTGCGTCTCTTTATCTCTTTATCTCCCTTTTTTTCTGTCACTTATTTCCTTGTTTTTGTTTGTTTTTTCCTCTATTACCACGTCTCCTTTCCTCCTCTTTTCCTTCTTTTATCTCTTGTATATTTCTCTTTTCTCTTCATCTCTCTCTCTCTCCATCACTTCTCTTTATTTCCACTTTTCACCGTCTTTCACTCTGTTATTTTTTAAATCTCCTCTCGTATTTTCCTCCGTGTTGGTCCGTGTCTTTTTCCCTCCTCTCTCTCTGTGTTTGTCCTGATGTGTGTTTACCTGTTACGTCCGGTGGGTCTCCTTTTTGTTCCTTCTGTCCTTGAATTAATTCATCTCCTCTCCTCTCCTCTGTCCTTGTTACCTGTTGGACATTTCTTTCTTTCTTTATTTCGAGTATTTCCTTTGTTTTTCTTCGACTATCTTTTATTTTCTGTTCTTTCTCCTTTTTCTGCTTCCCTCTGTTTCCTGCTCTTCCTCTCATCCCTGTGTCCTCTGCAGTGTTTCCTGTGTTCTGAGTCCAGTCGCTCTGGACAACAGTTTTTATTCATATTAATTCATGATATTAATTATTTTTTTTAAATGCATTGGACTAAATTTTCTCTCTCTCTCTGTGTCTCTGTGCCTCTCTCGTCCCCAGTGCTTCGTGCAGCAGTTGGACGGGTTCATCTCGTGGCTGCAGGAAGCGTTGGACAGCACGGAGAACTGGACTCAGCCCAGACAGGAGCTGGACAGCCTGAGGGTGTACCTGGACACACACCTGGTGAGAGCGCGCACACACACACATACACACACACACACACACACACACACACACACACACACACACACACAGCAGGAAGCCGTTCACTGTGAATCACGAGTCAGGAAACAAGCTGCAGCTGCAGAGCGGCGCTCAGAGACGCAGCAGAGGAGGAAGGTTCAGCTTCACGCAGACACGCTCTGACGACCTGGCGCTCGCTCTGATTCCCTCAGAAGCTCCGAGTGTGAAACAGCTGATTGTTGTGGTCAGTCCTGCTGCAGTGCTTCGTCACCTGCCAGCGCCGTGACAACACGCAGAAACACCTGAAGCTTCAGGTCTGTGACAGGAAGGAGAGACTTTTCATTTTCAGTGTTTGTTTCTTCACTTCTTCTCCTCCCCCGTCCTCACAGAGATACAACAGCACGACACTCTGTCAGAGCGCAGATACAATTAAATATACATGTACATAATTACTATGTACCAACACATCTATAGACAAATTGCACACACTGTTGTATGAACATACATTTGCATACATGCATTTAGATACATGCATATCAATGTGTCCATGTGCCACACACACACACCTGTGTGTTAGCTGAACTCCACCAGTGGCGTTGCACCCACCGCTGTTTCCTGTTTGTTGCCTCTCTGTGATAAACGCCGCCTCGATTCTTCTGTAAGAAGAAACTCCGTCGGTCGCCTGGAGTCTCACTCGCCGCCGACGTGTTGTTTTTGTCAGTGTGATAAACGCTCCGGGTTCAGATCCACTAACTCAGGACCGTGTTAATATGTATGTAGCACAGACGCAGCAACGCGATGGAGACGCACGCAGCGCCACGAGGCAGCAGAACGTGAAGAAGTTCAGGAACAGTCACTGTGTTTCAAACCTGGAAGTCGCTGCTCTCCTGCGGCACACGGCGCCGTGACGCTCTGTAACGGGTCATGTGATGTGATCTCTGTCGGCCGTCCCCTCTTTATATGCAAAATACTTTCATTAAATTCAAATCACATGAAAGAAAAATTGTCATCATGTCATCACAGGAACAAAACTGCTCGTGAGCTCCTGAACATTTATCCTCATCAGCTTCATTCACGCTGTTTTTCTTCTTCAGTGGTTCCAGGATTTACTGTTTTAATCCCTCTTTTAACACCACTGTGAATTATGGTTAATTCTATAAAGCAACAGTCTCTGAGGCGGCGAGGACACACACTGGGACGTGACCACAGAGTTCGAACTCAGAGCTCATGCAGTGTTTTATTGGAGAGTTGTAGAAACTAATAATCAGTCGTAACAAGCCGCGACATGAGGGTGAATGTCTTCCTCATGTTTTCAGGATGTAGAGGTGTTGCACTCAAAACACACGGCGGCAGATTGGGATGAAAGAAGAAGCAGAAATGTACGGTGGCCCGGAGAGCTCAACTCACACCGCAAATTCAGAAACGCGCTGCGAGTAGACGACAGGCGACGACGGAAGTGTTTCCATGGGACGCACACGCAGCCGTGTCCCAGTTCAGGGGCCGCCTCCTTCATGGTCGACCGCGAAGGCCGACGTGAAATGAGACGTTCTGGTCTGCGGAGGATTCACGCTGCGTGTCACCAGCTGTGCATCGCAAAGCACGGCTCTTGTCGCCTAGCAACCTTGACAACACGTAACTTTTCCCCTCTGAGGTCTGAGGTCATTCTCTCCATCTCTACATTCTTTCTCAAATTCACCTTTTAAAAGGAGTTTAATACATTTATATCACAGCGTTCAGAACAGTCTCAGCTCTTCATGTCGTGTCCAACGTGAGAGAAGTCGACAGATTCTAACGACATGTTTCTACGCCGTGATGTCACAGACATATTAACTCAAACGTCTGTCGACCTCAGAGGGTTAAGGCCCGTGGGTTTAACAGTTGTTCCGTTGAACTCAACACTGACATTTAAAAGTGGCTCTCTGTCGGAGGTGTTCGCTTTCATCACTGGCGCGCAATGAATCTTGGGATTTGTTCTTGCATCTGAACTGGGACGCAGCCGAGATGTTCAGTACTTTGTGACTTTTAAAGCGTTTGGCAGGAGGGTTCATCACTGTCTTGTGTCCCCTGGAAACACTTCCTGTTGTCTCTGACGTCGCTTGTGTTGCCTGTTCGCATGTGTTGGTGGTTTTTCTGAGTAGAGGCTGGAATCAGCTGATCTGAGTTCAGGCTCTAGTTTGACAGGAGAATAAGATCTCGTGGAGGTCAAAGGTCGGACGTTACTGGGCCCTGTAAACACAGTGCGATGATGTTATAGCCTGATGACGAGCTGAGGGATGAACACACACACACACACACACACACACACACACACACACACACACACACACACACACACACAGGAATGAGCAGCACAGACTGACTCTCATCTTCGCTGCTTTTATCCTGGTTTCTCTCTTTTTGTTCCAATTTGTTTTCATCTGCATCTCTTTGTCTTCTTCCTTCTGTTTCTCTCTCCCTTTATTTCTCTTCCCATTTTATCTGTTTGTTCGTCTCTGACCATCTGCCCTCCTCTGTCTCTCTTTTCTTTCATCCCTTCTTTTTTCTTGTGTCTCTCTCCCTTTATCTCACTGTCATCATTTGTTTATTCAAACAGATAGAAAAAGAAAAACTCACACACCTCCCTGTGTCTCTAAATTACACACACGCACACACACACACACACACACACACACACACACACACACAAACTGAAACAACCGAGCCTATAGATCAGTGAGTGCTGCATCACCGTATATGAACACACACACACACACACTCTCACTTTGGCAATTACTCACACACTTTATGGCAAACATATGGACTACATACACACACACACACACACACACACACACACACACACACACACACACACATATACACATATACACATACACAACCACATACACACACACAACCACATACACACATACACACACTGATTGTATTTGCATATAAGCGTACAAATGCAAACGTATATGCGCAATAGTAGGCATGTGTTTTAGCTGCACACACACACACACACACACACACACACACACACACACACACACACAGAGGTGCTATTTGCATACATTTGCATGTTCCTAGACAGATTTCTAAATCAGCATCTCCATATCCGTCCCTGCAGAACAGCAACACACACACACACACACACACACACACACACACACACACACACAGAGAGAGAGAGTTGTCTTATCTCGATATTTATTTCTGCTGGGTGTGTGTGTGTGTGTGTGTGTGTGTTTGTTTGTTGGTTTGTTTACACGTGTCGACTTTGTTGTGGGTGCCAGCAGCGCTAACATTAGCGGCGGTTAGCTTCAATTAGAATTCCCGGCTCCTAATTGGCGCGTCTCGTTAAATAAAGCAGAAGAGGATGAAAAAGCATCGCTAATAGGACTTTGAACTGCTACACTGTTGATAGCGTGTTAGCTAACCGACTCTGTGTTTGTGTGCGTGTGTGTCTCTGTCGATAGTCACACTTGCACTTTGTAGTTATTAGTGTGTATTTGGGTGTATAATTGTGTGTGTTTTATTGATTACTGCAGAGTAGCCAGGTTCTCTCTCTCTCTCTCTCTCTCTCTCTCCTCTCTGTCTCTTCATCTGTCTCTCGCTCTTTTCTTCTGTTTCCTCTGAGTTTTCCTTCTTTGTATATTTCTCTCTCCAACCCTGTCTCTAACGAATCTGTGTAATTAGCTTTGCTGAAGACGTTGTAGAGGAGAAGGAGCTAGACTTTGTTGAAGTAAAAGCCTGAGAGCTGCAGAGTCTCTAGTCTGGTAAAAAGATCATATGATCATGTTTTTGGGTAGAATCACAATCCACCATCTTGCTCATCAATATGCTTTCTGTTTCCGCTCAGATTTTATTCTGAAGGTCCTGACAGGAAGTAGTGATTCCTCTCTTTCTGCTGGTCCACAGTCACATGTTAAACCTCTGACTGACTGACTCACGTAGCGTGTTGCTCCGTCAGACGTTTGTCAAGCAACAGAACCTGTGGAACTTCCTTTCATGACCTTTCAGAATAAAAGCTCACAATAGCTTGAACTGTAGCGCAAAATTGCTAAAGTGATTCTACGTGTTGCTGCTCAGACGGAGATCTGTTCTCATTTGATTAAGAGAATCACAGTATCAGAATGATCTGGCTGGTTTACAGGGACTAAAAAAACGCTGAATGGACAAAGGTGTCTGACAGTGTCGCTGTTCCAGGTGAGCTGGAACATATAAAAAACATTGTAAAAATCGGAGGGAATTTCATGCAAAACTTGCTAGCTTTGTATTTACGTCAGAGCGCCCGCTAAAAGCTAAAAGACTCATTAACTTCCTAAAACAGCTTCTCAATTCAGGAGGAACTAGTGCATTTGTTGGGGACTATTTTAGCAGCGGAATAATCCACATTTGGTGCTATAATGACAATTTGTAGCAGTTGGAGTGTGTGTGTGTGTGTGTGTGTGTGTGTGTGTGTGTGTGTGTGTGTGTGTGTGTAACTGAATCAAGACAAACTGGACTTTGTGTGTGTGTTCTTGGTGATGAAGGAACGTGTCACCCAGGGCAACAGGGATGTGTTTCAATAGTCTTTAGAAACAATGGAGCTCCGGCTCAGAGGAGGAAGACGCATCAGGCTGCACCTGTTAGGATCAATACGTTCATGTCACATGATTTGGTGGCAATAAGAAAAATATAGAACATCTACAGACTTTCATTTTTATTCTATATGAAAGTGTTTTTAGGGAACACAGGATTCTCTCTCTTGTTGCTCTTTTCTGTCCTCTCTCTCTCTCTCTCTCTCTCTCTCTCTCTCTCTCTATCAAACACACACAAACTCACACTCTTACTCTCTCTATTTGTCTGTATTGCTTTCTGTTACACACACACACACACACACACACACACACACACACACACACACACAGCTCTAGGGCAGCAGTGGGCAGAGTGGAGCTGCTCTCCCAGTTGAATATTTGGTCCAGCTGGCGTGTGTGTGTGTGTGTGTGTGTGTGTGTGTGTGTGTGTGTGTGTGTGTGTGTGTGTGTGTTGTATATGTTGTATATGTGTGTGTGTGTGTGTGTGAGTGTCCATATATGTGTGTTTTAGGGCGCGTGGAGCGAATAAGCACAGGTCTTTCCGGAACCCCAGGGAGATCAGTGAGGCGAGAGGACGCTAGCACACACACACACGTACACACACACGTACACATACACATCTACACACATGTACACACACACACACACACACAGGCTGCTCTTTGTAAGGCGCTGAGAGATGGCGGCCAATGAAAGGCCTATTGATTGGGTCTGATGGGTGATCCAGGCCTTTGAATCCCATTACCAGCAGCAACACACGACTGGTGGCAACATGAGGGGAGGGAGAGGGGGGAGGAGGGGAGATAAAAAGGTGTGAGAGGGAGAGGTGGAGAGGTCTCAGACTACCTCCACAATACACCGTCTTAATCTGAAGATGCAGATTTTGTGGAAAAATAACCACATTAGCCGTTTCAGAACAGATCGCCACGAAGCAACAGGAAACAGCTTCAACCTCTTCTTCTTTGTCTTTCGTTTTTGTGGTTGATCAACACTGAAACGATCACATCTAGTTCCTGGCTAATTAGCGTAGCGTTAGCCACTTTTCTAATTAGCTTAGCGTTAGCCACTTCTCTAATTAGCTTAGCGGTAGCCACTTTTAAACCTGTATTCAGGAGGTTTTTTTCAGGCCAGGTTCAGTTTTCCCCTTGAAGGTTTGATTCCTGCGCAGCTGAGGGAGTCACTTGAGGGTGTTGCACAGATTCTCTTACTAGGTTTTAAGGCATTCGCAGCAGTGAAAGAGACTTTACGGCGGTAAAATTCTACCGTTTCCATGGAGACCGCTTGTGATACCTGTTATTGCTTTGGAGGGAACCGGTAACCTGCGTGAAGAAGTGCGGCGTCATCTCGTCCTCCTGTCGTTTCGACGGTGACCTCACCGCGGCGTTCAGCAGATATAAAACCGTTGAGCGTCATTAAGCTGCGGAAAGTGGAGGATCGAACTGTAGACGGTCGGACAAATCATAACCCCCCATGGTGTACGCTCGTTGGAAGACACTGCTCCAAGAAATGAAAGTAAACAGAAGCTAATTACTTCTGATGAGCAACTGGAAAAAATAATGTAATTACTTTTTCAGTCAGCGATGAGTAATAAGTAATTATTCATCTACCTGTTCACCTGCCGCTACAGAGATGTCAATCAAATCACTGTTACGATGTGAACGTCATCCGGAAATATAAACGTACACACTGTACGACAACTGGAGTAATTGAGCCGCTGTATCGACGTGTAACGTGAATGTTGGCGTCGTGCGTTTCAAATCCGATCAGAAAACAAATGTGGGGGAGAAAACGAGGGAGGAAGAAGAAGAGGGGAGAGAGCGGAGGACAGAAGAGCGAGAAGAGAGAGGGATGAAAGAGAAGAAGAAGAAGAGAGAGAGAGAGAGAGAGAGGGAGGGTGAGAAGGGAGGATAAGAGAGGGAAACATGAGGAAGGAGGGAAGAGGAGAAGAAGCTGTTCACAGGGAAATAGAAAGCAAAAGATCTCACACACTCACACACACACACACACACACACACACACACACACACACACACACACCTCAGGGAATACCACTGTATCACTATAGTTTCTCTTGGCTCAGTTTGAATGGAGACAATTTGATCATCATTATTACAAAGACTCTTTGATCAGATCATGTCTCATCAACCTGAGCCTGTGTGTGTATGTGTGTGTGTGTGTGTGTGTGTGTGTGTGTGTGTGTGTGTGTGTGTGTCCAATCAGTAAAGCTCAATACACAATCTCAATGTCAAACCACAATGTCATCTCTTAGCGCCTCGCTAATATCCCAATGCTAAAATATTAGGTAGTCTTCTGACGCCATCCTACCCTCTGCTCCAGGCTAATATGCTAATGCTAACAGGTAATCTGATCACTCTGGCTTTGAAGCAGCTCTTCTCTCAGCCCACCGTGTGTGTGTGTGTGTGTGTGTGTGTGTGTGTGTTAATCAGAGCAGGGAGCTATAACCTTTTAGGCCAATGGCCACGGCTGCTGAGAAATCCTTAAATCCACCTGCTGCCTTCACCATTTAGCAGTTTGACTTTTAAAATTGGATCGTACTGAAGCAAGACCACCAGTGGTTAGTTACCTGTGTGTTAGACCCAGTTTACCTGCAGTGTGTATTTGCCCAGATATGCTTTTATTAAGAAATTGATGCTGTTAATTGCTGTGGTCATGTGACCTCAGCGTTCTGACCACCAGTGAGTATTTTCATCTTTAGAGCCACAAAGCCGACGTTGGGAGCAGATCAGAGGGAGCAGAGCTGTCTCTCAGTGACATGGGAAACCGTCACCACAAAGTTACCTGAACTTCTTTAAGTCAAACCAAGGCAGTTTTAGGCCTAAACCAAACCGATCCTTCACCGGTGTCAGATCCCAAACCGAAGCGTTGTGGAGCAGCTGTTCTATCAGATCAGGAAACATGTTGTTCTGGGCAACAGCAGATGATGAATTTAGCTGTTTAATGTGGAGGAGTTGATGGGCGTGTGTTTATCGGTCCAGATGAACCGGACTGATTAACGGAAGGAAAAGCTCCTGCAGGATGTAGATAACAGAAGCCAGACGTGAACCTGTGCTCGTTAGCTGCTGGTTGAAGTTAACTATCTCATAAACTCAACTAACTAGTCCCAGTTGATCAGCTGAGATTAAGCTTCACTGACAGACGATACGCTTTCTCAAGAAACATCCATTAAAGGAGACGATGCGTGAAATTTGTCACAGCTAATGGGTCTTTCAGTGGAGGATATGTCATGTGGTTTTTGTTTTAGGTACTTTAGTGTCACACACACCGTCTGTCACACACACTGTCTGTCTGTATTTGCTTCCTCTCACAGACACATAAATACATATACGCAGCTTCTCATTGCCGCCTGTTGTCTGACGTGCATAAAAGCAGAGCTGCTCTGCATGCCTTATCACCGTGTGATTGATGGCTGGCTGTTCTACTCTTATCGATTCTATGCTCTCCATATATTAAACGGAGGAAACGGGAGCCGAGCCGCTCGCAGAATAAGGCGCTGAAATACGATCGCTCTCCGATAGCCCCGGCTAATCTGCACAACCTAATTCATTCCTAACATTCAGCCGGCCCCTATCCCTGAGACGCAGACAGTCACGCTGTGTTTTCTGTAGCGCTGATAGATGTACTTTATGTTTATTAGCTGTGAGGTATTTCACCAGCTTATCTGGAAATTATGTGGGGCAGAGTGGCCGCCGAGTCTGTAAAATTACTCAATCAGCCGTGAGATTTGAAGTAATTTACGACGTTTGCGAGGCGGTAATGATTGCAGAATGCAGAGCGTCATGTTTTATTTGGATAATGTTGATATATGAATGTGTTTTTGGGGGCCGTTGTGAAGAGATATAGCTGCCGGTTTGCCTTTCAAAGTGATATTTTATTGTTTATCTGTGAAATGCAATGTGTAAGGGACAGTGTCAGTGCTGTCTGCTGGCATCCTTTAAAGCCGGCTTTTAGGAGATGTGATGTTTTTAACCAGAGAGGAAGAACAAGAGCCGCGTAGATCAATGAGCGGAGCTGAGCGCCGACACTGCCGGGGTTCGACTGCTCCCGCTGAGCTCCATACAGACAAACTCTCTCTTCCTTCTCTTTGGAAACCTGAACACAAATCATCAGCTTGAGAGAATTTTTTCATTCTTCTCATCAAAAGTCTTTGAGCCGGAGCAGAAACCATCTCGTGCTGTTGTCACACTGGATTTCAAACAGTTGGCACCTGCTTTTAAAGCCATAATGGAATTTGCTGCGTCCTCTCTTATGATGCAACATCATCTTTTTGTGTGTGATAGTTTTTCTTTATTTCCTTTAATTGACAGTTGACAGTCTGGAGAGAGATGAGTGTGACACGACAACAAAGATCCCCTTGCAGGGAATTGAACCGTAGACGTTAAATTTGACCCAGACCGGTCACGTCTGTGTTTCACTAAAGGCATCGAATCCAGACCTTTTAACCAGAGCAGCATGTCAGGGCTTCATGGAGTCAGCAGACTGATGAGTGAAGCATTTACTGCTTTTCTGTCTTTCATATTGTTGTGAGTTGAACATCTTTAAATTTTGACTGAAAACAAGTCAGACTCTGTAAAGCTCCATGTTTCTTCTTCTGTGTTTTATTTGAAGTGTTGATCCATCAGAAGATATAAAACCATCTCAGTGTAGTTTTACATCTCCTCTCTCAGGCTTCTCTCTGGAGCTCTAGTAACAACAGGTCGGTGAGCCAATCAGAAGAGAGGAGGCTCTGAGCCTCTCTTCTGATTGGCTGACTGTTTTCTGAGTGATCCAATAAAAATGTAGCAGATTTCAGGTAAAAACACTCAGAGAAACCAAATCCTGCAAGGTTTGGATGGTGGGTCCAGGTGGGCGGGGCTTGGTGACTGCTTTGTTGTGACATCACAAAGTTCCAGAAGTCCTGACGGCTGGTTTTAAGGCTCAGTTTCTGAATACAGGCTGTGTGCATTTCTCTGTGGACTGAGGCTTTGATACTTTCACAGTATTAATATAGAAGCTAGAGCTGATCTATAATCACACTACACATGGACACAGACCTTCACACTGGAGGAGCTTTAATTATAATTTTTTCCACCATTATTTTACATTTTAAAGACGAATTGTTGAATTAACAGAAAAAAAATCATTACATTAAATAATAATGAAATGAATCATTAGTTGCAGAAATCCTCAGAGTGTGTTTGTGTGTGTGTGTGTGTGTGTGTGTGTGTGTGTGTGTGTGTGTGGATGGACCTAAAAGGCCTCGTCCCATCCGTCTCCTCGGTGTGTATCCTGCTCCATAAATATTGGTGGTGTGGAGGTCTGACCTTGTCATGTGTTGACTGATGCCGTCGCTCGTCCATCCCTCACTGCAGACGGCGGAGCATCTCAGGCGGAGCACACAGAGAAGCTGTGTGTCGCTGGAAGAGACACAACACAGACACACAAACTACAAACTACAAACTACACTCTTTAATATCTGGTTACGTTTGGGTTTTCTAGCTGTTGTTGTTGCTGTCAGATAAGAAAAGAGCCACAGTGTGTGGGAAGTTTTAGTGTCATCCTCCTTTGCCTCTGACAGATGAGTCACGCCGGTGTATCTGTCAATCAAGCGTAAACGTTGGTCGTACTGTGACGTGTGAAGAAGTGACTTGTCCAGACTGTTGATGAACTTTATTTTGGTGAAACGTGCAGCGTGCTCCATCGTGTCTTTGTGTAGAGATAAAAAGGAGGTTTTTATTCTTGCATAAATGAGCGTGAACTCCCCTTGAGATCAGAGTGATCAGACTACACACACACACACACACACACACATACACACACACACACACACACACACACACACACACACACACACACACACACACACACACACACGCAACAACAGTGTCTTGAGAGCATTGTGTGTGTGTGTGTGTGTGTGTGTGTGTGTGTGTGTGTGAATATGTGTGTGCAGCATTTCCCATTGCAGCACAGCAGGATGTCAGAAGTGGTTAAGTCTTGAGGCTTGAGCACCTTGAGGCTTACACACACACACACACACACACACACACACACACACACACACACACACACACACACACACACAGATCAGAAAAGGCTGTAATGGTGCTCAGAGATCTGACTGGAGTGTTTCCCAACACTGCCTCAGGCTGCTCTGCGCTTCCCTCCATCCATCCATCCATCCATCCGTGTATCATCCATTCATACATCCGTCTATTTTTCTCTCCTATTTTTCAAGTCCTCACCTCTTTCATGTATCATTACTTTTTGATTATTATTATTATATTTTTAGTCTTTATATTTTCCGTCCCTCCTCCTCTTCCCACCATCGATGGATCTAAGTGTAGAGAGAGAGAGAGAGAGAGAGCATATATCAGTCTACAGGTCTCATGTGTTTATTAAGCAGGTGTAGCTTCTATATTAACACTCACAGATGAAATGTTGCTCCTGACCCTCGACTGTCGTCTGTGAATCACTTACTTACCATTAAAGTTTGTTCTTGTGTCTCCTGGTCGTCTGATGGCGTCTCTTCGTAACGAGCGGGACTTTTGCTTCTCGACACTGACGCTCATCTCTGTGTGTTTCAGAGTTTCAAGCTCAACGTGGACAGTCACGGCGCTCTGAAGGAGAGCATAATGGAGGAAGGAAGAGCGCTGCTCGCCGTCATCACCTCCCACCAATCAGGTACACACACACTCACACACATATTCATATTCATTCACTCCTCACACACACACACACACACACGAGCGGATACACACTGAAACACACACAGGTGGCCATAACCGAGCCCCGACTCGGCTCCATTCATTATTAATATTAGGATTAACAGAGTGACCTTCAGAGAGGAGGACTGACAGAGAGACGGAGGAGAGACAGATGAAGAATGAGATGGAGAGAGAGAGAAAAGCAGAAAGAAACGCCGGCGGGCAGAGAGCAGACGGCAGGGAAAGAAACATTCAATATAATTTTATATTTTCACAAATCTCTGCAGCTGAAGAATCACTCGCTCGACCTCACGGAGACACTGTAGTTTGGATTAGAAAGAGCTGTTTCATCAAGGTAAGGGAAGCTTTGGTTGTGGTGATTACAATCAATCAATCGATCAATCAAACTTCATTTGTGCGGCACTTTTCACTCTTTCAGTTCAAAGAGCTGAGACCGAGGAGCTGAAAGGAAAGAAGCATGAAACCAGTCAGAAAGAAAGACGCAGATACAATAAGATTTAAAAACATTCACAAACAAAACACCAGAAAATGAATAATAATAGAACCGATAATAAAATACAATTTACAACATAATTACAATAAAATAAAGTGACTAAAAACCGTATTTAATTAAAAGAGGGGAGAGGAAGCTGTGAGTTTACGTTCAGACTGCTGCAGGTAATAATCAAACACACTGATCACATATTACCTGTGTTTAGATGATCAACATGTGACAGGAAACTGGACTCTCCTGGATCAGTGTGTGTGATCATACGTTTAATAATCAATACAAGAGGAGGACAGACTTTAAACCAGTTTAATTATCGTTCCTCTCTCTCTCTCTCTCCGTCTCTGTTTCTCGCCCTGCAGGTCTGAAGGATATCCTTCATATGGTTTCCAGCCAATGGGATCAGCTACAGCGGCAGATCCGGCGCCAACATGGCTGGATGCTCCGCGCCCTCCGTTGCATCCAGGCCCGCCTCCTCTACACCGGCCAATCGCACGAGCTCTTCGCCGCCTCGACGGAGCCGTCGGCCAGTCGGCTGGCTCCGTGCCCGGCGGACGGCCTCAAGGTAAAAAAACAAAAACAAACTGGTTTTTATTTTCAGTTTGGCTTTGAATCTTTCTGTTATTCTCTTCATCTGTTTTCTGTTTGTCTTTTATTCTTTGGTTCATATCCATCCATTTCCTCTGTGATGATCCCCGTTATCCCTCGCTCGCTCTCTCTGTCACACACACAAGCTCACAGGCAAATCAATCACACACACTTACCCACAGTCCTCTGTAAACTTCTCTGTATTGTTTGTATCAGCTGCCAATTAACACCCTGATTGGTTTCTCATTTCTTATTGGCTGCTGGTTAATTGGCTGGACTTGGTTAATTAGATGTAATCTCTCTCTCTCTCTCTCTCTGTCTCTCTGTCTCTCTCTCTCTCTCTCTGTCTCTCTCCCTGTCTCTCTGTCTCTCTCTCTCCCTCTTTCTTTTTCCCTGTCTCTCTCTCTTTACCTGTCTCTCTCTCCATCTCTCTCTCTCTCTCTCATTTCTCATTTTTCTGTTTTCCTCTCCTCCGTCTCATTTGATCACTTCAGTTTTTCTTTTCCACCTATTCCTCTTCCCTACTGCTTGTCCTCCTCCTCCTCCTCCTCCTCCTCTCCTCCTCATCCTCCTCCTCCTCCTCTTCCTCTCCTCCTCCTCCTCCTCCTCCTCCTCATCCTCTTCCTCCTCTTCCTCCTCCTCCTCTTCCTCCTCCTCCTCTTCTTCCTCCTCCTCCTCTTCCTCCTCCAGCAGAACTGACTCTGGTTGTTTTCACATTGTTTAGTTGCAATTAGAGCTGCAGCAGTTTGATCACTGTGATCAGTCAACAGTAACAGCCATTAGCCAACCACCTTTGTGTGTTGTGTGTGTGTGTGTGTGTGTGTGTGTGTGTGTGTGTGTCCATTAGCTGCCTGGCCGCAGCACATTAACAGTCCATTCATTATCTGTGTGAATCTCCCTCTGCACTTAAAGCTTTGATCCGTAAAACCTCCAAACAACAAACTGAGGTGTGAACCTGCTGAATTATTTCTGTTCGCTGCTTCACGGCACAAACGCACACAAACACTGTCAACACAACATGTCTCACGCTCCTCTCTGATATCT
>NC_079376.1:800000-817500 GCF_021018895.1 Seriola aureovittata | reverse complement strand
ACCCCCCAAATCTAATAAGTTCATCCTTGAGTGATAGTGAATGTTTGTGGCAAATTGTCATAAAATGTAGGATCAAACAATCGCAGTGTGGCAGCTGCTACGACACAGTTCAACACACCGGCCAATGAGAATACAGTATGAAATGATGAACTTTGTAAACGCCATTTTTGGATAAAGTTTCGTCCCAAACAGTAAACTGATTGATTGTTGTCTCGGCCTTTAGTTCCAGAGATTTCTCCTTAAACAACTCTGCAGGGATTCTCTCAAAGTGCATCAGTTGTGTTTGCTATTGCTACATAGCTAGCGTTAGCGTTAAAAGCTGTTTACTTACCAGTCTTTCCACAAGCTTCAGCTATCGTTGCGTTTACAATACAAGAGGTTACAACGCGTTTTCTGAGCAGCTACTTCATGACGCTACAGTGACTCGGTATCGGAAAGTGACGAGACTGTCCAACCGAGCCGGGGCTAGCTGGTTAGCATGCTAACCTCAGCACAACAAGAAGGTTGCTCTCCACCTCTGGACACAGCTGTTTGTGAGTAAAGGAATGAAGTTTGATACTGAACCCGCAGCGCAGCGTCTAGACTGGTAGGTAAACTGCTGCTAATGCTAACGTTAGCTATGTAGTAATAGTAAAAACGTACATATAGCACCTTTTAACTGTTTTATTTTTCTAACTAATGTAAAATACAAAAAGAAAACTGTTGCTCTTTGTTGTCAACGACCCAATAAAAGGTCAAATAAAATGAATAAATAACATTTCTCATCAGTGGACAAACACATCAAGATGTGATTAAAACAACTTTGTTTTAAATAACTTTTCCATCTTTTCTTAATTTGGATATATTGTTTACGTCTTTATCTTCTTCAGGTTTAATTTCCTGCATCAGGACGACAGAGATAACACATACACAGTATCAAGCCTCACTGTATATTTTATATAAATTATTTTATTTCCAAGAATCTGGAACGTACCAGTTTCCCCTGGGGAGGGAGGGAGGGAGGGAGGAGGGGCGTGTCATGGAGGGTGAGGTGGAGGAGAGGTGATGGGTCGAGATTAAACCATGTTCCTTTGGACACGGGGGACACAAATCCTGTTAGAGAGCTGAACCAAACAGCCCTGAGCACACGACACACACACACACACACACACACACACACACACACACACACAGGTGTACATATAGTCACACACACACACTTACAGAGGCATGTATCAAAATTTCTGACACGCACAGAGCACATGTAGTGTTTTCTGTGTGTTTATATGTTTGTGCTTTGTGCTGTTTGTGTGTGTGTGTGTGTGTGTGTGTGTGTGTGTGTGTGAGAGTGAGTCAGTGATAGAGAAAGAGAGAGAGAGAGAAATTTTCAGGTAAGAAGTGATAAGTGACCTCTTAGGTGGCACTTCGCACAGTCTGTGGCGAGTTGAATAACGTTTAACGTGTGTGTGTGTGTGTGTGTGTGTGTGTGTGTGTGTGTGTGTGTGTGTGTGTGTGTGTGTGTGTGTGTGTGTGTGTGTGTGTGTGTTTGTAGATTACGCACTTGTACATTTGTGATTGTGACTGTTGGCACTTGTATGGTGACTCTGACTGTGTGTGTGTGTGCGTGTGCGTGTGCGTGTGTGTGTGTGTGTCTTATCAGTGTAGCTGGTGGAGACAGCTTGTTGGCCTCAGGCCTCTATTTCACCCTACAGACCACACAGACGAGGAGAGGGGGAGGGAGGGAGGAGAGACACAGAGAGGAGGGGGGAGGGGACAACAGAGGGGGAGGGAGGAAGAATGTAGTAAGGTGTGTTTAGGTGACGAGAGGAGGAATCAGGGTAAAAGAAAGAGGGAGAAAAAAGATGGAGACACGGAGCGATGGAGGACGCGTTGAATGAAATCCATTTTGAGTGAATTACTACTTGATGTGTTCAGTGGCGACGTGTAGGTGTGTTCCTGAGTGGAAGCTGGTCAGTTTCAGTTCATCCTCTATGTTGTTGTTTCCTTTCCATGTTGTTCTTCTTTTTAAAAATGTAATTGTTAAATCAAATCAAATATTATATTTTCAATTTTTTCAATGAATGGTTCATAGTGTCAGAAAAATGTCAGTTGAGAGTCAAACGAGACGTCACGTTTCTGTTCAGACCTCAACGAACCTCAACTCACAGTCTCATCAAAGAGAAGCAGCACATTAAGAGACTTTTGTCAATAATTGATATTTTGTTTATCAATGAATTGACTCATCGCTTCAGCACGACAACCCAGTCTCCGATCGACAGTGAACGCACCACAAAGGTCACAGAACCGTTCTTCTGTACAAGCTGTAGAAAATAATGCAGATGCAAGTGCAAATATTTAGAGACACCAGACTCCATTTTCATTCCAATCTCTAATATCAGAGCGTCAAGTCTGAGAAGAAATGCTGAGGAGAAAGGGAGGAAGGAGGAAGGAGAGGAAAGGAGAGGAGGATAAAAGGAGGAAAGGATGGAGAAGTAAAGACGGAGTAGAGGAGGAATAGAGGAGTGAAGGCGATAGAGATCCGAGGCCGGTTGACTCTGAGCGTGGAGATTGAAGCATCCTGAACACGCAGAGCGGCTCCTCTCCCCCTCTGAGTGATTTAAATATTGACCTCAGGTTATTACCAGTTTTTTAAATCAAATTACCGAGTGTTGGACTCCTGCCTGATACCTGATAGAGCCAATCAGACGGCTCGTCCCGCTCGCGGAGCTCCACCACACAGCACTTTGCATAAATTAAGATTAAAGTTGGGAAGTTTTTGGGGAGTTAGTTTAACCACGCGGTGACACTCTATCAAGATAGTTTGTGTTAGGAAGAAAAAAAATCTCAGTGTTGGTGTTAATCCCTGGTTTAAGATCCGCAAAGCTGCATTTTCAGGTCATTGGAAAGTGATAAAACTCGGCGTGTGCAGCTGCAGGGCTTTTATGTTACAGACAGTGACACAGTGTAACAGCAGCAATAAGTTTCACATCAACAACACTGTAGGCTACTGATTTAAAATAAACCACAAGATGAAAGTTTGCAGGATCAGGGATTCATTTATGCAGAAAGTATCAAGATATTTAACATGCTGAACTCTGATATTCAACTTAAATGTCTCTATAGTACGTTATAAAAATAAGGTCAATTTATAACCAGTAAAAAATATTATATATGCATTCAGTCTTTATGGCTGCAGCAGTTACAAAGTGTAGAGACAATTCATTATGGAAGTGATGGAGTGTGGTGTGTGTGGCAGCCGTCCAATATGAAAAGAACATATACATTTGTAGATCATCATTAAAAGTAATGTGAAGGTGCTATTATGATTGGTGGAGTCTCCTCTAATGTGTGTGTGTGTGTGTGTGTGTGTGTGTGTGTGTGTGTGTGTGTGTGTGTGGGAGTGATACACGTTCATTAACACGTCGTTATTTCACTTTTTCGACTTCGTCCTCAGTGTCTGATTCTGACATCAATAAACACAAACAAGTGAAATGTTCATGTTTTATCTGCTGACTGTCTGTTGATTAATCAAAATATAATTCCATAAAATACATGTTCAATTATAACAACTCACCAAAATAAAATACGTTTTAGACTTTTACCAAAATAAAAGATGCAGTCAGAGAAATAGAAAATTAAAGACTGTCGTCATATGAACATGTTGATACTGACGTCAGTGTTTATCAACATTTAACTTGATTAACCATCAGTTTCATTGTTTTTCTCACATTAAACTAAAATAATGTTTTTATTGGGGAAGCAGTAGTTAAGATCTTAGACTTTGATCAAAGTGTCTTATTTGGATTCAATTCAGTGACATCATCAGTGGGAGACAAATATTTTTAAAAAGTATTGTTGGAGTCTTTAATGAGGATTTTCTGGTGATTTTAAATATCAACATGAAAATGCTTCATTAGTCCGAAGGGAATCATGACGTCCTGGCTGAGCTTTGTGACCTCTGACCTTTGACCTTGTTGCTCTGCTGCTTGAAGTGAAACCTGATGCTGAAACTACCTGATGATTATTTAAAAAAGGTTTGTGTTTCCTCTGAAGATTGACGTGTTTGATAATGAACATGTTGAGTGTAAGTGACTCGTCAGTTTGTCCATTAAGCTCTTAAAAAGTTTGACTTTCTGCCGATGTCGTCCTCGTGAAGCCAATTGAGTACAAATAATGTCATAATTGATGTTTTAGCCAAACAAAGTCGAACACGCTGAGGTTCTTAAAACTGTTTTTTGACCTTTTTGCATCAGAGCCTGCGTGATATTGAAAGCTAATGTAGTTAATTATCACCAATAATCTGCCGTGGCTCATGGAAATGACTGAAATCCGTCTAAATTAATGCTCCTCCAAACACATACGGTCAGTGAATCCATCTCTTTCTCTTTTTTTTTTTCCATCTGAAAGTTGGTGAGACACAAAGTGAAAAGCGTCTCACACGCCTCGCTCTCCTCCCTCCCACCTGCAACATCTATAACAGCTAAATGAAATATGCAAATAATCGCCGCCGATCCCAATAAGAAATAATTAACGCTGTCTGCTCTCCGTGGCGGCAGGTATTAGCATGCCAAAGCACTCCAAAATGTAATTTATAAAGTGAGTTTAAAAAAAAACACCGAGCTCTTTCTGTGTCTTTGCCAACGGCAATCTGACGTTTCTAATGCACTCTGAGAGAGGGAATAAATTGATAGTGGTGGCGGCGGGCTTTTTCTGTTTTAATTTTCCATTCCTGATATTTTTCAAATATTTAATTACGTGGATGGTAAAAGTGAATATGTAAAGTTGGGTGTTTTTTTTTTTTTTTGTGGAAGCCACAGATGGTTTGTGTCACATTACCTTGTTAAACATGGACTTGGCCGTGGTGATTATTAGAGGAAGTATTTGAGTTTGATGAAAGTTGTGTGAAAGTGGCGGCGGCGGCGGCGGCAGAACAGTCGAGCCCGACGCCCGGAGAGCTGAAGGATGAGTTGACTTCCTTCAGCTCGACACTTTGACAGACGGTGGAGGGAAGAAAAAAAGGAAAAAGTTTTGATATTTCTCCTCCAGCTTCCTTTTTAGTGGTTAAATGCAAAGGTGAAACTTGTACTTCAGTGTGTGTGTGTGTGTGTGTGTGTGTGTGGGGGGGGGGGGGGGGGGGGGGCTTTATAAACGTGATGTAGAGGAGGTCAGGGGTCGTCACGTTTTCATTCCTTCTGTAGAGGTGATGGATAAAGACAGAAGTCATGTGGTCTGAAACACGCTGGAGCAGAAGGTGGGTGGATGTGGGAAGGACAGGTGAGTCCTGATACCTGCCCTGATACCTGCCCTGATACCTGTCCTGACACCTGCCCTGATACCTGCCCTGATACCTGCCCTGATACCTGCCCTGATACCTGCCCTGATACCTGCCCTGATACCTGCCCTGATACCTGCCCTGATACCTGCCCTGAGCAGATCAGAAACAAGAGAGACGGCAAGGATTTTATTTCAAAATAAAAGCATGACTGCAGCTGATTGAAACAGTAGTATTTTGAAACAGTGGCGACACACACACACACACACACACACACACACACACACACACACACACACACACACACACACACACACACACACTCGCCCAGACTGCCGTGGACATATGGACTGACACATGAATACAAATGAACGCATCTATGCAAGGACACAAAGAATAAACACTATTAAAACACAAACACTCATGAGCAGACGGACTCTCTTTCTCTCTCTGTTACACACACACACACACACACACACATACACACACACACACACACACATACACACACACACACACACACACACACACACACACACACACACACACTGTCCTCCTGGTGACTTAATTACATCCCCCTCCCCCTCTGTGCTCTCAAAGCCACACAATCAAAACCACATTTTGATATCATTTCACTCATTTGTATTCATACATCAAGGCGCACACACTTTCTGCGCAAACACACACACACACACACACACAACACACACACACACACCCTCTCTCTCTCTCTCTCTCAGTTTCTGATCAAAGATTCTCCATCTTGTTCTTAAATAAAAGGCAACAAGGACCACTGTAGGCTGTAATTACTACCACTGAGTCTGTAACTGACTGTGTGTGTGTGTGTGTGTGTGTGTGTGTGTGTGTGTGTGTGTGTGTGTGTGTGTGTTTTCTTGTTGTTCTACTTTGATTCTTTGTCTTGTCGTTGTCGTCTCCTTCTCTCCTGTGATAATTTTTTTTGAAGCAATAATGAATCAAAGAGAGGGAGACTGTGTGTGTGTGTGTGTGTGTTACACTCTCTTTAGAAAGTATTTATCCATATTATCCCTGTTAGTTCTGACTGACTCCGGCCTGAAAACGACTCATCCTTTTTTTTTCATGTTTACTGAGGACACGAAGGAAGGAAGGAAGGAGGATGGATGGAGAGAGGGAAGGAGGAGAAAGAAGTGAGGGAGGAATATGAGAGAGCAGGAGGAGGAAGCGAGATGAAATGGATTGTTGAGTGAAAGAAGAGATGAAAAATGAAAAGCAGGATGAATGGATGGAGGAGAGGATAAACAGGGAGGTATGTATCATGATGACAGGGACAAATGAAGGAAGAAAGAAAAGAGCGCAGGATGAGAGGATAGACTGAGAGATGAAAAGAAGGGATGGACAGATTGAAATACTGAGACGAAAGTGGGTGAAAGGGTAAAAAAAGGAGAATTTGAGAAAAGAAAGCAGTGAAGCTGAATGGTGGAAAAAAGAGGGTGGGATGGATGTAAGTGCTGAAAGAGGGATGAAAGAAAGGAAGGATGATGGAAAACAAGCAGGTGGTGGAAGATAAAGAGGAGGAGATGAAGGGATGGGAGGATGAACACAAGAAATGAAGGTGATGAAGATGAAGGAAGAGTGTGAAAGGATGAGGAGATGAGACAATTACGGCAAGAGAGTTTAAGGGATGAAAACAAGGAGGAGAGATGGATAGAATAAAGTTTAACAGTGGGAAAGAAGGAGAGAAGAATGAAGGAGGCACGAAGGAACAGATGAAACAAGATATCAGAACAAAAGACGAGGGGAAGGCGGGAGGGTTTGATAGAAGAGCGATAAAAGCGCGGTTGAGGAGTCGGAAAAAAGGGGGGGGTGCAGGATGTATGAGCGGATGGAGGGATGAAGGGATGGATAGATGGATGTGACGGAGGTGTGGAGGCTGTTTTTGTCTCTACCTGTGAGGCACAGTAAATCAGAGGCAGATAAGGTAATTCTGCGAACCATACATCATCAGGCTGCAGACAGTTTTATGGCCAGCAGATTGGCTGTAAGGGCTGCTGATTACAATGAGAGAGAGAGGGGGGGGGGGGAGGGAGAGAGAGAGAGGGACAGAGAGAGGAGGGAGAGAGAGAGGGGGGAGAGAGAGAGGGAGGGGGGGGGAGGGGGAGAGAGAGAGAGGGGGGGAGAGAGGAGAGAGAGAGAGGAGGAGGGAGAGGAGAGGAGGAGGGAGAGGGATGGAGAGGGAGAGAGAGAGGAGGAGGGAGAGGAGGAGGGAGAGAGAGAGAGAGAGGGAGAGAGAGAGGAGGAGGGAGAGGGAGAGAGAGAGAGAGGAGGAGGGAGAGGGATGGAGAGAGAGAGGAGAGAGAGAGGAGAGAGAGAGGAGAGGGAGAGGAGGAGGGAGAGAGAGAGGAGAGAGAGAGGGAGAGAGAGAGGAGGAGGGAGAGGGATGGAGAGAGAGAGGAGAGAGAGAGGAGAGGGAGAGGGATGGAGAGAGAGAGGAGAGAGAGAGGAGAGGGAGAGGAGGAGGGAAGAGAGAGGAGAGAGAGAGGAGAGAGAGAGGAGGAGGAGGGAGAGGATGGAGAGAGAGAGGAGAGAGAGAGAGAGAGGGAGGGAGAGAGAGAGAGAGGGGAGGGAGGGAGGAGGGAGAGAGAGGAGAGAGAGAGAGAGGAGGAGGGGAGAGGAGGAGGGAGAGGATGGAGAGAGAGAGAGAGGAGAGGAGGAGAGGAGAGAGGAGGAGGAGAGAGAGAGAGGAGGGAGAGAGAGAGGAGGAGAGGGATGGAGAGAGAGAGAGAGGAGGAGGGAGGGAGGAGGGAGGAGAGGGAGGGAGGGAGAGGGGAGGAGGAGGGAGAGGAGGGGAGGGATGGAGAGAGAGAGAGAGAGAGGGAGGAGGAGGGAGGAGGAGGGAGAGGGATGGAGAGAGAGAGAGGGGAGGGAGAGGGATGGAGAGAGAGAGAGAGGAGGAGGGAGAGGAGGAGGGAGAGGGATGGAGAGAGAGAGAGAGAGAGAGGGAGGGAGGGAGGGAGAGGAGGGGGAGGAGGAACATGGAGGGAGGGGTTTGGATGTCTCTGTCTCTGTTAGAGTTCGACAGGTGTTGGCAGGTGGAGTCTGTGATGTGAAGTTCTCTTGTATCTGGATGTTTTGTTTGTGTTTCACAGAAAAAAAGGAAATCTGTAATTTACTTCATTATATACGTTTTATTCTAAATAATGATAATAACAAAAAACTTACTGTCAAAAAATCTGTAATTTACTGTTTTATTCTAAATAATAATAATACAAAAGTAAAATGTAAATCTATAATTTACTTTTTCTCTTTTATTCTAAATAATAAAAATAAAAGAAATCAAATGTTAAAAAATCTATAATTTACATAATATCTTTTATTATAAATAATAGTAATAGTTAGAAAATCACACAAATCTGTGATTTAGTTTATTTGTTTTATTCTAAATAATATAATAAAAAAAACAATTCAATAAATATTCAGATCCGCAAAAGTAACGACAGACCTGCTAAAACTGCTACGAAAAGTCCTGATACAGAGTTTATATTCAAACGTTTACGCTTCTGAAAGTATAAAATTAATAACAGTGAAGAAATAAAAAAATAAAATTAAAAATACACTGTGAAAGATTGGCGAAATTTATTCAGTGGAAAAACAAATCTAGAATCTCTTTAATCATTTTTGACTAAAACTAACAAGTTATAATTGATTAAATTGTGACTGAAGAAAATGAACACTGTATTTGAGTTTATTAATCAATATTTCTTTCATTAACACAGAATGAAATGAGTCAGTGAAGTGAAGATGTATAAGGTTTTTATTTTTTAGCTCCTCGCGTCTCCACGGCAACGACAGCCGAGGTCGGAGATCTGACGCGTTCTTGTGAACTTGGATTTAAAGATGAACTGATTAGATGTTGTAGGTCAAAGGTCAAAGGTCAGGATCACGGTGACCTCACAAAACACATTTTTGTTCCAGCCACACTCAGCCTATACCACACAGTCTATACTCATTAGACATATATACATGTAAATATATATATATATATTATATGTGTGTATCTTCCTCCTGAGTGATGATAGTTGGATCAACACATCACTCTCAGTCGTCCCGCTGTGTTTGAGGACGTCTGCAGAACGAGGCTTTGTTTCCAGTCTTGGCCTCTTGCTCAGGGGCACTCCAGCAGGACTCCTCTGAACGTGCAACCTCTCCAACACGTGACGACTCTCTCCAGCAGACCACTCTGAATATTTTAAACTCTCCGCGCTCAGGAAGATCCACACCAGACTAAAAATTACAAATGCCGCTGGTGGCTAATTACAATTTCATGACCTCCTCCAGTAAAAAAATAAAAAAAAAAAGAGTCCAGGCGGTGATGTGGGGGTCGAGGAGGACACAAAATGGCCGCTGAGAAATGGCCGCCGGTGCAGAGCGGTGTTACTGTATGTGGAGCGAAAGCAGAGGGTGTTTATTTAGTATTTATTCTGCACTTCATCATCTCCCCTCCACTAATCCACTGGCTGCTGTACGCACCACTGACCACGCCGTATCGCTAACCTCTGCCTGGATCACAGAGAACCCAGACTGTGTGTGTGTGTGTGTGTGTGTGTGTGTGTGTGTGTGTGTGTGTGTGTGTGTGTGTGTGTGTGTGTGAGAGAGAGAGAGAGACAGAGAGAGAGAGAGGATGATGTCTATCCCTCCATCTGAAACCTTGTTAAATATTCATTGACAATTATTCCGCTTTGACCGAGGAGTTAGATGATGCTACTGCGGAGAGAGAGGGAGACTGAAAGAGTGTGTGTGTCTGTGTGTGTGTGTGTTGTGTGTGTGTGTGTGTCTGTGTGTGTGTGTTTGTGAGTGAGAGAGAGCGAGAGATGAAGGCGAAGAATAATAGAAGATGGTCTTGGTGATATTATGATAAATCACTTGTATGTAAAATCATTAAATGACCTGCAGACAAACCAAAAACGCAGATTGACAGAGAGACCACCCACCCAGTTTCTCTCTCTCTCTCTCTCACACACACACACACACACACACACACACACACACCAGGTCTAAGCATGATTAGGTAAGCGTATTAAATATTAAATATGGATAGTGCCCTTGGTCGACTCTCCTGCCATCTGACAGGCTGTTTGTGAGAGAGACAGAAGTGAAACTCTCAGTCCGTCCAGGAGCATCCACCTCTCTCTGCTCTGGTTGTTAGACTCAGTCCCTCCGGTCTTCAGCGCACAGCATCTGAAACCAACAGAATCAGGAGGAAGCTGCGTCCGACAATCTTTGATTCATTTCTGAAACTGGTAATCCCACCACGCCCACACGCCCACCTTGCGATACGATTGGTCAGGCGTGTGGTTGGAATTCTTCCCACAATTATTTCTATCGCGACGCCATGAATGACGTCAAGGAGAAACTGTTCAAAACTGTGCCCTGTTTGTACCGAGCATCAACAGTGAAGAACCAGCAGCTGCAGTTCCTCTAACGGCCACTAGAGTCTGGCTCCAACAGTGAGTCAGTCCCCATAGACTCCCATGTTAAAATGTCCAACTTTACAGCAGAAATAAACATGTTTACAGCCTGGTACAAAAACTGTTTAGGTCTCTAGAGATAATTTCCTCCTTCATGACACCTGTTTATATAACTCACCTGTTTACATTTATTAAGGACTACAGTTATGGAGGATTGAGGGCGTGGCCTCTTTGAGTGACAGGTGGGTGAGCGTATGCTTGTCACAAACCAACATGCACAAGCCCCTCCTCTTTGACCATTTTTGGATTAGCAGGGAGTTAGGGGGCGGGGTCAGACACTGCCAAGATGGCGACGGTGGAGCAGCTCGTTCTGAGCGTCCATCTTTCATTACGGTGTTTGATTTGTGCGTTTCATCCCGCCTCACTTCTCTCTGTGACGTCACAGGTGTCACTCACCTGCAGTTGTGTTCATGTGCAGCACGACAACTACAGCTGAGACCTTTACACACAGTGCTGAGGACAGATGAACAATAAGACACTTAAACCTACAGCCATGTGTCGCCATGGTTACTTAATGTTGTGTCACATGTTTTACCTGAGGTTTCTTTTCCTTCGTCCTCGTCTGGTGAGAAACCTGCAGAAACTGCAGATGAGAAGTGGAACTGTGTCTGTGCAGTGACAGCAGTCAGTGTCAGTTGCTCCTCTCTGAAAGGTTAGGAATTAATAAGTGATGGTCCGATTGAT
The DNA here is from genome assembly GCF_021018895.1 of Seriola aureovittata. Classification (NCBI taxonomy): domain Eukaryota; kingdom Metazoa; phylum Chordata; class Actinopteri; order Carangiformes; family Carangidae; genus Seriola; species Seriola aureovittata. The sequence continues at coordinate 806,061 of NC_079376.1, read as the reverse complement.
CAATAGTGAAAATCATTAGTGTTAATTGTTGTTATGCTTTTACCTCTACGCCCAAATTCTTCCTGAGAGCAGATCAGAGCTGAAGGTGTCTCTGACGGAAACATGGCGGCCGGGTGAACGACCAGAACGACGATCTTCGTGATGTTTTCATTTTCCACTGTCGCCCAAATTCGTTTGGAATTGTCCAATAAAATTCATCCCACTCCTGAGGACGTTCTTTATCGGGATAACGGGGATGCCGCCGGTCGTCTCCGTGACGACAGCCCTCCCGGGCGTCGTTACAACAGCTGCTGATTCCAGCCGAGCGGTCTCACTGGTGGATTCTGGGATTTCCGTCCCGACTAACGAGGCCGTAAAAAGATCAGAATCTGTTCCCAGCTGAACGGCGAGGTGACGCTCTTCCCGGGTAATTTAGGGTCGTTTTTTAAAATTCTTTATTTATTTTTTTAATTCCCCCTAGAGCTGGTGCGTGGCATTGTTGCTGTGGCAACCGAGATAATCCAGTGAAGAAGACCCTCGGGGGCGATGGTGGCATGTTGTGGCAGATGCCAACAGCTGTAAAATATTTCTCTGTCAGAAACCCCACAGCTGTGTTTCCTTTCTTTCTTTCTTTCCTTCTTTCTTTCTTTCTTTCTTTCTTTCTTTCTTTCTTTCTTTCTTTCTTTCTTTCTTTCTATCTTTCCTTTTTTCTTCTTACCTCCTTCTCTACCTCACTCCTTCCCTCCACTCAAAAAGAAAATGATCAAGTCATTGTAATTCATCGAGTCCTGAAAGTCTTTTATTAAAAACAAGTGCAAATAATCGGCCAATCACATCGTTTCAGTCTGTTTCATCTTTCCTGAATCTACTTCAGTGATCTTCCTAAGTCATTCATTCATTCATTCATTCATTCATTCATTCTTTCTTTCTTTCTTTTTTGAAAGTTCCTGAAACACGTCGCTTATTTTGAAATCTGGTTAAAATAATAATAATTCAAGTTTTCTGTGTTAACATTTGGAGACAATTACAGAGACACAATCACTTCTCTCCATTCTTCCTTTTCCTCCCTCCTCTTTCTACCTCTCCTCTCTCCCTCCATCCTCTTCTGTAATCTTCACCTCCCTCTCTCGGCCTCTTTCGCTCTCTGAATCAGCCGGTGGAGGTTGAGGATTGTAGCCGCTGTGTCGCGCGTTTTTGATTTATGTTCCATCTCTGATATTGAAAATAACTGGAATGGTGTCCTTGAACGGAGCCGGAAGCCCGGGGGGGGCGAGGAGGGGAGGAGGAGGGGGAGGGAGGGGGAGCAGGAAGAGGAGTAAAAGGAGGTGAATTTGGAGAGAGAAGAAGAATAAATAAAGAGGGGGAGCGTGCAGTCGCCGGCCTCCCTCCGTCACGTCACACATTACTTTCACTTCCAGATGCTCGCCGTCAAATTGCATCTAATAGCTGAGAATTACACAGAATGGACCTTAATTACCTGTAATTTACCCCCCAAAATCTTAATTCCCCTCCGCCACCCACCACGTAAATAAACGCCACATCTAATTTGCTTGTTTTGGAGACCATGCAGTCCACGGTGATGGATATGAGAAGCCTTTGAATCAGCTCAAGGTAATTTGATTTCAGAGGAGCCTGCTGTATTTTTAATGGTCTGAACTCAGTCAGGCGTGAGGTAATGTTTTTTGTTTTTTGTTTTTTTTGTTCTTCCAATCAGAAGTGTCACCTTTGATACCGCTGCAACAATTTTATTTTTCTCTAAATGTGTTCTCACCTGGCTGCGGTGATGTCACGGGTGTGCTGCAGGACCCTGTGACATCACTGGTGGTTGGAGTTACAGGTGTAAGAACGGCGATCTGACGATGCTGGTTGTCACGTTGAATTCATCTTTAAAGCTCCATATTTTCTTCTTCTCCTTTGTTGTTCTGTAGGAAGATATATTTGTCTCTCAGGCTTCTCTCTGCAGCTCTAGTAACAACAGGTCGGTGAGCCAATCAGAAGAGAGGAGGCTCTGAGCCTCTCTTCTGATTGGCTGACTGTTTTCTGAGTGATCCAATAAAAATACAGCAGATTTCAGGTAAAAACACTCAGAGAAACCAAATCCTGCAAGGTTTGGATGGTGGGTCCAGGTGGGCGGGGCTTGGTGACTGCTTTGTTGTGACATCACAAAGTTCCAGAAGTCCTGACGGCTGGTTTTAAGGCTCAGTTTCTGAATACAGGCTGTGTGCATTTCTCTGTGGACTGAGGCTTTGATACTTTCACAGTATTAATATAGAAGCTAGAGCTGATCTATAATCACACTACACATGGACACACACCTTTACACTGGAGGAGCTTTAAGTTTTGCAGAATTCCCCTTTATATTTCTGGTTACTTTATTATTATCGCTGATACATTAACAGGAAAGTAGCATCTTATAGTTGGAGCTGGTTTTACAAGTCAAGATGCTGCTGTATTGAAATGTAAATGTAAATGTAATTAAAATGTCCTACAGTGGAAATATATAATTTTATTCTGAAACGAGAGTAGAAAAAGAAAAAATGCAAATACCTCAAAATTGTACTTTTTTCAACCATAATCTTTATTGTTGGAGAAAGTTAAAGAGCAGGCAAGACAACAGATGTAAAATGAAAAATAGTAAATAAAAAGTAAAAACTTGTTGGAAAATAACAGAGAAATGGATCAGAATGTAAAGAAAAAAACAAATCACAGTAAAATAAAAGAAATAAAAAGATAAAAAAGTCGTAAAAGTACAGTAGTTAAAGTAGGACAAACCTTTACAGTTAAAATAGGTATTAAGGTTAGGGGCCCAAACACTGCTTTTATTGATCATATACATTTCAGTATGTTCACCTTAAGCCACAGTAGCCAATCACAGAGCGTCACGCTCCTGCAGCAGAGCGGGAAAATCAGGCAGGAGAATCCACCAGAACAGGAACATCTGAATCTCATCTGTTGTTGTTGCATCTCCTCTCTCTCTGCCACACACACACACACACACACACACACACACACACACACACACCACACACACACACAAACACACTCACAGATCCAAACAAAAACACACATTCAATCATCACCATCATCTGCCTGTCTCTCCTGCTGTGTGTGTGTGTGTGTGTGTGTGTGTGTGTGTGTGTGTGTGTGTGTGTGTTTGCATTGCAGCAGAGAAAGGGTTTCTTGTGATGTTGTTTTTTAAATCATATTTGATTTCATGCATAATTAGCTCGGCCATCAGCAGCCGCCGGGCCGCATGCTGAGTGTTTATACACACACACAAACACACACACACACACACACACACACACACACACACACACACACACACACAGTGAAGTACAGCCCAGGTCAGACAGGATATGCTCACACTGAACAGAGAATTCACAACATTTCTACCTTGCTATCAACTTGAAGGTACACTGCTTACCTCACCTCTGTGTGTGTTGTGTGTGTGTGTGTGTGTGTGTGTGTGTGTGTGTGTGTGTGTGTGTGTGTGTGTGTGTGTGTGTGTGTGTGTGTGTGTGTGTGTGTGTGAAGCCTGCAGGCAACTTTCAATTTGCCGATAGAGAGAGAGAGGGAGAGTCTTCTTTGCTTTGCTGGAGACTCACTCACAGTCGGATTAAAAACTTAATTATGTTTTAAAATGATATTTTAATTAAATATGGAGGGAAGCAGAAATGGATTGGCACCAAAATAATTAATCAAACATCTAAAAAAAAAAAAAACTGAGCGGCGTCTTTCTGCTTCGGCCAGCAGAAAATAAAGTCAGCAGGCCTGTTAGCTCGGCTGAACATTCATTTAATTCTCCCTCTCTCTGTTTTCTTTTTGCCTCTCACACAAGAACAGATAACGTCCCGGCCCACAATGCATTTGTGATGATGCTTTACAGATGTAATTAATTATTAAGTTGCTGATGAATGAGCAGTGCGTTCTTCGTGATCTCCGGTCTTCGATGTCTGATGTCTAACACTAACACTAACGACCGAGCTGCTAACAGACCTGCGGCGTTTTCACCCCTGACTCGCCGTCTTAAAGCTGCAGTAGTTGATTGATCAGAGTTAGTGTCAGTCTCTTTTAGCTCGTGTTTGGTCTCCACCTCCTCCTTATAAAACATCTGGGCCCAGTTGCACAAAGCACCTTCAGTTTTCTACGTAAGTTTGACACTTAAGGTTGAATTTCTCCTGAGCTGAGGTTGTTGCACAGAATAAATTAAAAAGTTTTTCTTCGTTAAGGATTAATATTAAGGCATTTGCAGCAGTGAAAGAGATTTTACAGCGGTAAAATTCTACAGTTTCCATGGAGACCGTTTGTTTTCTGGCATTAGTTCGTGTGATACCTGTGAACATCTCACCTGTATCATCTCACCAAGTCGGCCAGAAGAAAAAAATGGCAGAAGGAAAGAAAACCAGATATATCAGAGGAGGAAGAGACGAAACTTCTACAATAATAAAACTTAAGAAAAAGAACGTCCTTAAAACTAAAATTGATCTGTAAATAAATAGTAATTAAAATCCGACAGACACTCTGTGATTGACACGTCTCACAGCTGATCGGTCGACATGAAATACTTCACCAATAACCGACTGGAAAGATCCTGTAGCATTAGCATCTAAACCGTTAGCTAGCTTTCAGTGTACGGCTGAATTATTTGGTTTGTTTTTAGTTCGTATTTGAACTTCAAACAAGCAGCTGAAACTTTTTCTAATTTACGAATGACCGTAATTCTCATAACTGTTTATCTGCTTAACGCTAATTGTTAGCAGCATTAATTTGCCAACAATGTACCTGACCTGCTCTAAAGTCACAGCAGCTGTAACTTTAGTCACTTGGTTGAAACTTTCTGGCACAAATATTTTATTAAATACATTTGCATTTCAAAATAAAAGCTATATTTCTGCATTAAAGTCACAACAACCGCGAATGTCAAACTTTCCTCGTCATTTGTTCCTCAACATCTTCCTCTTTCCTTTCCTTGCCTTTTCCTCTCCTCCTCTCCTTCCTTTTGCTTCGTCCCTCCTGTTTTATTCTTGAACTGTTTGGGGGCTGACGGACGGAGGGATGGAGGGATGGACGGATGGAGTGAGGGGAGGGATGGGTGGAGGAGAGAGGGAGATGATAGAGGCAATCAATATTTCTAGCATTCTAATTAAAGCCTCTCAGTGGAATAAATCCATGTAATTATCAGTAAATGAAATACAAGGTCACTCTACCTGATGGAGGGATGGACGGGGGATGATGGAGGGATGGGTGGAGGAGAAAACAACAGGAAGGCAGCGTGTTTAGCCGCGTGGATTCTGCTGACAACAGATTCTCGTTTTTTATTTTCTAGTTTTTATTCTTCGATTAGTTTGTGGAAACACCAGAACGTGACGAGGCTCGTTAACTCAGCGCTGAACATCCTCCGACCCCGGCTCTGACCTGCAGCCTGAACCTCACTTCTTTAAACGCCCCCTCACTTCAAAAAGTGTCTTCACATGTCCATGTCGTCTTTTTCCTTAAATATCCCTGATTTCCTCCGTCGTCTCCACTTTACACATTTTCCTCAATTTCGGAAAAAAAAAAAAATGTTGTCACTCCTTGAAAATGTCCAAAAATATCTCGGCTTTCCAAAACAGTTGTCTTCCTACAAGTGTCACACACACACACACACACACACACACACACACACACACACACACACACACACACAGGAAGTAAAGAGATGCAGAGGAATTAACCTGGAAGAGTCAGGAACAGTTATTTATCACTGGAACAATGTTAATGAAACACGCTAAAGCTGGCTGGTGTGTGTGTGTGTGTGTGTGTGTGTGTGTGTGTGTGTGTGTGGTGTGTGTGTGTGTGTGTTTAGATGATACTCAGATGAATTAACAGAGAAGGAGATAAACACTAAATAAATGACTAAACACACTGCTGGATACTTTAGATGTTTTCTCTCTCTCTCTCTTCCCTCCATCCTCCACCTTACATTTTATCAGTTTACCACTTTTTTCTCTAATTACTTTTGCAAAACCTTCGTTTGACTCATCAAAGTGTCTCCTCACTGAAAACAGCATTCTGTTTGATGCAGTGTGTGTGTGTGTGT
>NC_079376.1:767500-795000 GCF_021018895.1 Seriola aureovittata | reverse complement strand
GACACACACACACACACGCTAACACCCAGACACACACACGCTAACTAACACAAACACACGCTAACACCCAGACACACACAGGCTAACACCCACACACACACGCTAACATACACACACACACGCTAACACCCAGACACACACAGGCTAACACCCACACACACGCTAACATACACACACACACACGCTAACACCCAGACACACACAGGCTAACATACACACACACGCTAACACCCAGACACACACAGGCTAACATACACACACACACACGCTAAGATACACACACACACACACACACACTAACATACACACACACACGCTAACTTACACACACACACGCTAACACCCAGACACACACAGGCTAACATACACAAAAACACGCTAACATACACACACACACGCTAACAACCAGACACACACAGGCTAACATACACACACACACACGCTAAGATACACACACACACACTAACATACACACACACACGCTAACTTACACACACACACGCTAACATCCACACACACACACTAACACCCATACACACACATGCTAACATACACACACACACGCTATCATAGACACACACACACGCTAACACACACACACACGCACACACTATCAGACACACGAATATAAGCACGTTAGGACACACACACAAGTCGGGGATTGAGCCACATTTTCACAGAAGCAAGCCAACACACACTCCTGCCAGAAAACACACACATGTGTTTTTCAACATGAAACACACAGAACATAGACATACACACACACACACACATACACACACACACACCTCGAGGGAGATGTACTTGTGAGGATTTCCAGGGATGCTGGGTAAATTGGCCCTGACATGTAAACAAAAAGCCCCAAAATGACTTGATTCAGCACATTGTGGTGCAACACACACACACACACACACACACACACACAAGCAGATCTACAGAATAACACAAACTCTGAACTCTGTGTGTGAGTGTGTGTGTGTGTGTGTGTGTTAGCGTGTGTGTGTGTGTGTGTGTCAGGGGATGTTCTACATATTCATCAAATGAGGCAGATTCTTATTGATTCCTGTGTCTATTAGCAATGTTAAAGACGAGACTGGAAACACTGGACTCAGCCGTTCCATTTGAAATCACACACACACACACACACACACACACACACACACACACACACACACACACACACACTATACATGGACAACATGTTTGATTCTGTGTGTGTTGATTAGTTCTTGCCTTTTATCTTCACTCATTAAGCGTCTCAGTGAACGTCTTGAACACGTTTTAAAAGTAAACAAATAAACTTTATTGTGAAAATCTTCCTTTTATAAAAACACGTTGAACTTCTAAAGATGTGATTGGCGGAAGAAGAAGAAGAAAAGTGAAGTGTCGTCCTAAGAAAAAAAACAACCACATTATAATAATGTTCCTTTTATCCACAAACTGCTTCCACACTAAAAAATGGCTTTATTTTCTGCACTGTGCACGTGAGCCGATCTGTGCACGTGCACACATGTTGTATCTTAGGCTGCGCACACACACTACACACACACTACACACACACACACACACACACACTACACACACAGACTACACACACACTACACACACACACACACACACACACTACACACACACACACACACACACACACACTACACACACACACTACACACACACTACACACACACACACACACACACACTACACACACAGACTACACACACACTACACACACAGACTACACACACACTACACACACACACTACACACACACACTACACACACACACACACATGTTGCTCACTTGCTTGCGTCTGTGTCAAATATACAACTGGAGCTGGAGCTCACACAAATATGTAGGTTTTTACTTTTGTTTTGATCCTTGTTACAGTTCAGTGGACACACACACACCACACACACACACACACACACACACACACACACACACACACACACACACACTAACAGATGGAGCCATGAGTCTGGTTTGAAGAGAAATAATTTCTAATAGAAATCCTTGAGGATGCTTCAGACTGGGAAACAGCTTAACTCATCTGTGTGTGTGTGTGGTGTGTGTGTGTGTGCTTCGATCAGCTGTAGTTTGAATCATCTACAACGATCAGAGCAGATTCGCTGGCTTTGGTACAAACTATGAAAAAGACTCGTTCTCTGAATAAAAATCCCTGCGTCTCACAGAGCGGCCGACCCTCTGACTGACGGCGGTCCTGATGACATCACACTGACAGTTGTACGGTCACACTGAGTGTTGAGGCGATGCTGACCGGACGTTACCTGCAGCTCCTCAGACACTGGGGATAAATAACTGCTTCTGCTCTGGCTGCGTCGCTGCGTCGCTGCGTGCTGAGCTCAGCGCTGCTCCAGACTGATTGTGATTGGTTGAGAGGAATGTAAACAGGCCCGAGGGTTTAGTTCTCTGAGCTGTGGACAGAAGCCACATCATTTGGTCCCATTTCAAAGGCTCCTCCAGAGGCGTCCTTCTTCTCCTGTGTGGATTCCTCCTGGTCCAACATATCCCAAGATGCATTGCGCGCCTGCAATGAAAGCAAACAACAACAACTGCGGTGTTTCAGCTCAGTTCAGCAGCTACAAAACAAGAGACTTAAAACCTCGAGTCTTTGTGGAAAAGAGTTACGTGTTGTCAAGGTTGCTAGGCAACAAGAGCTGCGCTTTTTGACGTGTCGGTAAGGAACAGCTGGTGACGTAAAGCGAATATCCTCCGTAGACCAGACCGTCCGTGGACCACGCCTTCGTACATGACGTAGCTCCTCCCCCAGCAGAAACTTTCTTTCATGCTTTTGTTTTATTGTTTTCGTTGTGACCAGTTTCTTCTGATCTTCGCTCCTTCTCACGTTCAGAGACTTACAAACACAAATCTTTAGGATTTTACGGAGAATAATTTAGTCTTTGGAGAAAGTGTAAAGATTTTCTTAAAGGCTGAACGATGGGTTAAATCCATGTGTCTGATTGGCCGGCACTCTCTTAATCATACATGTGATTAATCATGTGATCACCTGACAGCTGATGGTAAAGGTCGCAGGAAGAAGTCGTGTCTCACTCACTTTTAGCAAAATGAATTAGAGAACTTTTAAATGTGACTGTGGGCCCAGACTGCGAGTCACACGCTGCATGAGGGAACACATTAGCAAAGAAAAGAACAATCTAACCAACTAATGAACAACTTGACTGATTTACTGACTCACTGGCCGACTAACCAGCCAGCAAACAGCCTGCAAACGCAACCAAGAGAAAAAGCAGAGCGAGGTAATGAAAGAAAGTGGAGAGACATTTAGACAAAGTGAGAAACATTTTCTCTGAGAGCTTCCAGTTAGTTTCATTTCTATAATAGCAGCACACACACAAACAAAACACACACACACACACACACAGAGAGATGCAGACAGCGCTGTTGATTGTGTATTGCCGGTTTGTTTATTAGCTCTCTGATTGAGCGGCTCTGCCTTACACAGATTGGATGACCTTTCCAGATCCTTCCGCCGAGTCCGCTAAGTAGATCGGATGGCAAACGCGACGCAACGACACTTTATTCAGATTGTTACCGAATGAGGGGAAAAAAAACAGGCGGTCATATATGTGTGTGTGTGTGTGTGTGTGTGTGTGTGTGTGTGTGTGTGTCGCTGTTTGTACGCGTTCGCTCTGCCTTCATTGGTTCAATTGAAGCCTCATCTCCATATAGTTTGTATGCAATTACATCTGAGCGGCGTGCTGAGTGGCTCTATATGATTGTGTCTGGATACTGAGTGCGGCTAGCTGTGGTGTGTGTGTGTGTGTGTGTGTGTGTGTGTGTGTGTGTGTGTGTGTGTGTTGTGTGTGTGAGAGAGGTCATTTGTGCCAGAGAAAAGTGATTCATGCTAAATGTGTGTGTGAGAAATCAGTGTGTATATACATTTATATGCATATACATGTACATACAGACATACAAATGTGTGTGTGTGTTTATGTGTGTGTGTGTTCGTGTTTATGTGTGTGTGTGTGTGTGTGTGTGTGTGTTCGTGTTTATGTGTGTTTATGTGTGTGTGTTGTGTGTGTGTGTGTGTGTGTTTATGTGTGTGTGTGTGTGTGTGTGTGTGTGTGTGTGTGTGTGTGTGTGTGTGTGTATATGTGTGAGTGTGTGTGTGTGTGTGTGTGTGTGTATGTGTGTGTGTGTGTGTGTGTGTGTGTGTGTGTGTGTGTGAGCCGAGATGAGAGTGCAGGATAAGCCTGGAGTGTGTTTCTAGTGGCTTGTTGGCTGCTCGCGGGGCTTTAAAGGGCACGTCCGTCAAAACACTGCACGGCCGAATCTCATTCATCTGCAATAAACAGCTAATCACACTCAGAGGAAGATGATCCCACTCAGACACACAACTTCATCTCACACACACACACACACACACACACACACACACACACTGCTCACTCGCAGACAGAGGTTTCAGATATCACACAGAGGTTGTTTACTGTGTCACTTTACTTTGATTGTGCTGATCTGATGTCATATAATTGAGCTAATGACATGTGAAGGGTGGTTTAATCAAGAGTGTAACTAATTAAGAGCACATTTACTTTTATGTTCTTATCTGTGTTTAATTGTAGCGACGTGCGTGACTTTTATTGTGGTAAAATACATTCGTGCATCGTCACAAAAAACATGACAGTTTAAAACTCTTGTAATTTGGCAAAAAACTGAGAAACAAACGACTTTCAATTAAAAATAATTTACAGAAAATGAAGAAACGCTAAATATCTGAGGTGTTGGCGAGACGGAGTTTGGTGTTTGTCTCAGCAGTTCGTTTGTCCTGGTGTCGCCGTGGCGCTCGTTCAGAAGAGCTTCAGTGCAAAGAAGCTTTAAACTGAACTTCTCAGTTAGTAGATGATGTTACACAGGAAAATAATTGTATTATTAATTTGTTTGGGGGGAAAATGTATGTTCAAAGCTGCTGATGTGGATTCCTTGAATATTAATCAATTTCTAATTATTATTGTCACTTTATTTTGGAAGGATATATTACAAAAACAAATGATGTTAAAAAACAAACTACATGGGAAAGTTTTACTGAAGAAGAAACCGGTCGTGATTGTTGAGGGATTTATTTTGCCTTTTGTTTTGAAGTTATTCTTAATGTTTTATTGATGTTGTCAGGCCTGATTGATTTCAGATATTATTTAGTCTTAGTGTGACATGCTGCTGCTAGCTCCCCCTGCAGGCTGCGCTGGTGATAACACCTCGCTGTTCTCGGAGCCACAAGTAGATCTAAGTTTCCTCTTTTAAATCATGAATAACCTCTTCATGCTCCTCGACTGACTCTTTCCTCCTCGCTCTGTCTTCCAGGCCGAGCTGATCTCCAGTCAGTGTGACGCCCAGCGAGCCGCCCTGGAGCAGATGGCCGTCAAACTGAGCAGCCTGCGCTACCCGTCGTCCGCCAGCAGGAGGCACTACAGTCAGCTGGCCAAGAGCAACAGGTAAACTCAGCACAGAGTCAGACAGCAGGAGTTTTAGTCACCTGATCCTGCGACACCGTTTACGCCTGAATAAGAGTTTCTGTGTGTGCGCCAGAATTGGTCCAGATGTGGAAGTAGCATCCGAAATCTGTGCTGTATTTGGGCCGTGGAACCGGACGTGCGCTGGGCCGGAGGAAGACAAACATGTGGCCCGAGTGTGGGCCGGATGTATTTTACTATCTGGAACTAACAGATGATTGTTCTTTGTTGAGATGAGAAACCACACCAACAGAAGAAGAAGAAAAAAAACAAAAACAAGACCAAGACACAACATAGTAACATGTGACACACACACACACACATACACACACACACAGTCAAATGTAATCACGCACACACAGAGTATGAGTGTTAACAGCAGTAATCTGGTGTGGCCGAGCTCAGCGAGCGGCATCTTGGTCACGCTGCCTGTCGCCGTTTCATCCTCAGCTTTGAGGAGCCTCCCTCCGCGGTTATCACACACACGCAGGGCGCACACACACACACACACACACACACACACCACACACACACACACTGCTCACTCGCAGACAGAGGTTTCAGATATCACACAGAGGTTGTTTACTGTGTCACTTTACTTTGATTGTGCTGATCTGATGTCATATAATTGAGCTAATGACATGTGAAGGGTGGTTTAATCAAGAGTGTAACTAATTAAGAGCACATTTACTTTTATGTTCTTATCTGTGTTTAATTGTAGCGACGTGCGTGACTTTTATTGTGGTAAAATACATTCGTGCATCGTCACAAAAAACATGACAGTTTAAAACTCTTGTAATTTGGCAAAAAACTGAGAAACAAACGACTTTCAATTAAAAATAATTTACAGAAAATGAAGAAACGCTAAATATCTGAGGTGTTGGCGAGACGGAGTTTGGTGTTTGTCTCAGCAGTTCGTTTGTCCTGGTGTCGCCGTGGCGCTCGTTCAGAAGAGCTTCAGTGCAAAGAAGCTTTAAACTGAACTTCTCAGTTAGTAGATGATGTTACACAGGAAAATAATTGTATTATTAATTTGTTTGGGGGGAAAATGTATGTTCAAAGCTGCTGATGTGGATTCCTTGAATATTAATCAATTTCTAATTATTATTGTCACTTTATTTTGGAAGGATATATTACAAAAACAAATGATGTTAAAAAACAAACTACATGGGAAAGTTTTACTGAAGAAGAAACCGGTCGTGATTGTTGAGGGATTTATTTTGCCTTTTGTTTTGAAGTTATTCTTAATGTTTTATTGATGTTGTCAGGCCTGATTGATTTCAGATATTATTTAGTCTTAGTGTGACATGCTGCTGCTAGCTCCCCCTGCAGGCTGCGCTGGTGATAACACCTCGCTGTTCTCGGAGCCACAAGTAGATCTAAGTTTCCTCTTTTAAATCATGAATAACCTCTTCATGCTCCTCGACTGACTCTTTCCTCCTCGCTCTGTCTTCCAGGCCGAGCTGATCTCCAGTCAGTGTGACGCCCAGCGAGCCGCCCTGGAGCAGATGGCCGTCAAACTGAGCAGCCTGCGCTACCCGTCGTCCGCCAGCAGGAGGCACTACAGTCAGCTGGCCAAGAGCAACAGGTAAACTCAGCACAGAGTCAGACAGCAGGAGTTTTAGTCACCTGATCCTGCGACACCGTTTACGCCTGAATAAGAGTTTCTGTGTGTGCGCCAGAATTGGTCCAGATGTGGAAGTAGCATCCGAAATCTGTGCTGTATTTGGGCCGTGGAACCGGACGTGCGCTGGGCCGGAGGAAGACAAACATGTGGCCCGAGTGTGGGCCGGATGTATTTTACTATCTGGGAACTAACAGATGATTGTTCTTTGTTGAGATGAGAAACCACACCAACAGAAGAAGAAGAAAAAAAACAAAAACAAGACCAAGACACAACATAGTAACATGTGACACACACACACACACATACACACACACACAGTCAAATGTAATCACGCACACACAGAGTATGAGTGTTAACAGCAGTAATCTGGTGTGGCCGAGCTCAGCGAGCGGCATCTTTGGTCACGCTGCCTGTCGCCGTTTCATCCTCAGCTTTGAGGAGCCTCCCTCCGCGGTTATCACACACACGCAGGGCGCACACACACACACACACACACACACACACACACACACACACTCACACACACACACACACACACACACACTTACACAATAAAAACATACACAAAGTTGTATGTATGCAAATGACAAATGAAGCTTAAATTGCTCTGTGAGTCTGTAGTATGTTGTGTCTGCAGACTTTATGGGTGTTGTCACAGTGACTTACATGAAGGATGCGGTTTGTCCGCAGTGCAAGTACACACACACGCACATATACACACACACGCACACACTGACAGACACACACACACACTGACACACACACACACACAACACAAATCTGTTGAAATTCAGCGTAAATTGCAGTGTTTGTGACTGTGGACTGTGTATTTGACGTAAATAAAAGAAATAGAAGTTGTTTTCACACAGAGAGAAAAACACACAAACACACAAACACACAAATGTAAATGAAAGACTCATTGTTGTGTTGTGTTTGTGTTCTCCGGTCCTCTGTGGCTGCAGTGTAATGTTTCAGTAATTTACATCGGCTGTGTTGGATACTAATTGGTTATTCATATATTAGCTGCTGCTTTTCAGATTTACATTTGTGTGTGTGTGTGTGTGTGTGTGTGTGTGTGTGTGTGTGTGTGTGTGTGTGTGTGTGTCCAGTGCAGTGGTGTGTGTGATGAGTTTCGTAGTAAGTGGATGCCACATGTTTTTCTTTAGCTGCTGTGGGCCGAGCTCAGTGGAGATTTCTGGTTTTGGTTCAGTTGTAAAGAAAATGAAGGTCAGACTGAATTATTTACTGATCTCATATAAAACATCTCAGTTCTAAATTAAGGACAAAAGAAACTTTGGAGGAAAGAAACTGTTTTTATATAATAAGTCCAATAAATAACGAACCATTTGTTGAATCATTTTTTCTTTATCAGAAATGTTGTTAAATCTAAACAAATTAGTTTTGTCCTCGTGAGAAAAACCGATCAATGACGATCAATGTTTTATTTCCCTCTTTATATAATAAAATAATGATAATGATGAAAATAGAATATAGAGGTATGAAGCGTTTTGAATGAAGAAAATAATGTATGTAATGTTTTTCATAGACGGGTTCACTCATTCATTCATCCATACATTCACTCATTCATAAGCACTTTGAATTCTCATGTTAACGTAGTGTGAAAGAATAAACAGACAAATGTGCTAATTAATGGAGAAATAAGGAAATGAATGAATGAATAGGAGAAGGAATGAATGAGTGAATAAATTAATACGACAACTAATGAATGATTAAATAAATAATTCACTAATTAAATGATGATTAAATAAATGTGTGAGTGAATTAAAGTTTTGATAATTGAGTGATGTGAGCGAATGAATGAATGATTGAATGTAAATGAGTGAGTGAGTGTGTGGGCGAATGGATTAATGGATGAATCAGAAAATAAATAAAAGATTCAATTAAGTAATTACTGAACAGTAGTTGATTTTTTAAATGAATGAGTGAGTGAATGAATGAATTATTGAATTGATTAATAGGTAAATCAGCGAGTGAATGATTGGATGAATGAAGAACTATGTTAAAAAATGAATGAGTTATATAATGGATGAATGGATTAAGAAAAGAGGGAGATAATGGATGAATGGTTGAATGAATGAATGAATGAGAGCATGAATGGGTGAGAACTGAATGAGTGTCACGACCTGTCCTGTTGCTCCGTGACAGTCAGTTTTCTTTCCTCTCTGTGTCTGTCGGAGTGAATCCTTCAGAGTGAACGAGTGAATGAGTGAATGGATGAGTGTCAGCAGGGGGCGCTGTGCCGCTGCTCTCTGACAGTTTGGGTTTTAGTGTCTCTGTCGGATGAATCCATTAAACGAGTGTCAGTGAATCGCCTCATAAATCCAACAGTCTCTGACTGAAAGGTGACGGCTGCAGATATGACTCATTCAACCTTTCACTTCATCACTTCATCCCCCTCCTCTCCTCCTCTTCCTCACTGTCTCCTCCATCCTCCATTCTTTTCTTTTTACCTTCACCTCTCTCTCCCTCTTCCCTCCACCCCCTCCTCTCTTTTACCTTCTGTTTCTCTCGTTCCTCTTTCTCCCTCTCTCCATCCTTCAGTTTGCTTCCTTCATTTCTCTGAAACTACTTTTTGTCCTCTTCTACTCGTCATCTCATCCTGCGTCATCTTTGTCTTTCCTTTTCTTCCTATCTTTCCTCCTTAACCCTCATTTCCTTCCCTATCCTCCTCCTTTCCTTCCTCATTTCCTCCCCTCTCTTCCTCTCTCTGTTCACCTTTCTTTCACATTTCCCTCTTCCTCCTCTCTCTCTCTCTCTCTCTCTGTCTCTGCCTGACATTTCTCCTTCTCCTCCTCCTCCTCCTCTTCTTCCTCCTCTCTCTGCTGTATATGGGATGATGAATTAGAGACAGTGGTTACAGCCGCTATCGCCGTCGCAGCAGGCAGGGAGAGAGGGAGAGAGAGAACTGGGATGTGATGAAAAGAGAGAAAGAGAAGTTGAAAATGGAGGATGAAGTCAAATACATTCATGTAAGCTCGACTGGAAAGACGCTGTGTGTGTTTGAAGCGACAGTTTACACTCAGACCTGAGACTGAATACAGTGATAATGATAATGATGATTCAGCACGTTTCAAATGGTGAGAAAAACAAACTCCACAGAGTAAAGACCCGCCTCCCTCCCTCTGGTCAGTTGTATCGCTCATGGACGGTCTGTTATACGGAGGCTATCCAGCTGTTCCCGCCCCTTAACGTTGCGTTGCAAAGCACGGCTCCTGTCGCCTAGCAACCTTGACGACACATAAGTTTTTCCTCACTAAGACTTTCTGTTTTGAGTCTCTTGGTTTTAACAGTTGTACCGTCAGCTGCTGAACTGAGCTGAAACACAATAATAACCTTCAGCCTCTCTGTCATCCCGATGCATCTTGGGATATGTCAGACCATGAAGGAGCCACCCAGGAAAAGAAGGATGCGTTTGAAGGAGCCTCTGGACCGGGTCTGTGTGAACTCTCGTTGAGCTAAGCTAACGAGCTAACGGATGTGTTGCTGATGGTTGGTTTTGTTGTTGGTGTTGTTCCTCTGTAATTGGTAGCTTGCAGTAGAAGCTCGTGTGACTCTTTGCTGCCTCGCTTTATTTCCTCGGAGGACGATAATTCAGCGTTAAGAAACTCTTCACCGACCGCGCCTCGTCTTTGGTGTCATTGCACCTGACGGAGGTTTGACTTCTCTCCAGCCTCAGTCCACGATCTTTACTTCACTCTGTGACATGTCCATATATAGACATCCGCACGATACCTGTAACGTTTCAGTAGATCCACTGGTGACTGGAATTATGACGAGTTGGAAATGAATAATAGATTCCTATAATTTGAATTTCCTCAAGTGACTAAATGTCAGAACGGCTGGCTGTAACACTCCCACGCTCTCTCCGTCAGCGCCGTGTGACAGAAAGAGAACCTGACACTTCAAACGCTGTGTAACCGTCCCGGTGTCGAACGCAGCCCCGCAGTGCCGCCACGTCGCTCCTTGCTCTCCGATTTGTCTGTTTTCTCGTCTTCCAACCCCCCGAGAGATCCTGTTTTACAAAGTGTTTAGTTAACATTAGTGCGGGAACAAGACGGAAATGGGGGGGTGGGGGGTGGAAGAAACGACAAGAGAAAACAATCTGTGTGAGAGTTGTATCTGCTTCATCTGTCTGAGTCAGTAAAAGGGCCGCTCTGCTCGCCGCATAATGAGGAACGCCGCCTCAGGGGAAGGAAGCAGCGCTCGCTTCCTTCGCTTTCTTCTTCTCTGTTTAGTTTTTATTTCATTGAGAATCACTTGCAGGGGGGGGGGGGGGGGGGGGGGTGAGGAGAGATGGGACCCAGAAGAAGAAAGATGGAGGAAAGGGTGGGAGGAGGTGGGAAGATGTTGGAGGAGCTGTTTTAATGTAAGTGAGGAGGAGAAGACGATGGAGGGAGGAGAGGAGACAAATGTTCCGACACAGAAAGTGAAAACACGTTTTAGAAAGTAATGACTCTGTCAGAAAGTGTTGGAAACAGTTTTGGGAACCGAGGTCGAGTGTGGACGTTTTAATGGAGAAGAAAAGTTTAGAGAGAGAAGAACTTTGATGTTTTTGAAACCTGAGGATCTTTTGTTAAATCTCCTCCAGTGTAAAGGTGTGTGTCCATGTGTAGTGTGATTATAGATCAGCTCTAGCTTCTATATTAATACTGTGAAAGTATCAAAGCCTCAGTCCACAGAGAAATGCACACAGCCTGTATTCAGAAACTGAGCCTTAAAACCAGCCGTCAGGACTTCTGGAACTTTGTGATGTCACAACAAAGCAGTCACCAAGCCCCGCCCACCTGGACCCACCATCCAAACCTTGCAGGATTTGGTTTCTCTGAGTGTTTTTACCTGAAATCTGCTGTATTTTTATTGGATCACTCAGAAAACAGTCAGCCAATAAGAAGAGAGGCTCAGGGGCGTCGTGTGGCGTAGTGGTCTAAGCAGGCGCCCCATGTGTAGAGGCTACAGTCCTCGCTGCAGTTGGCCCCGGTTCGAGTCCCGCATCGGACGGCCTTTACTGCATGTCATTCCCCCTCTCTCTGCCTCCCCATTTCCTGTCTCTCTCCACTATCCTGTCCAATAAAGGCACAAAAGCCCCAAAAAAATATACTTTAAAAAAAAAAAAGAAGAGAGGCTCAGAGCCTCCTCTCTTCTGATTGGCTCACTGACCTGTTGTTACTAGAGCTCCAGAGAGAAGCCTGAGAGAGGAGATGTAAAACTACACTGAGATGGTTTTTATATCTTCTGATGGATCAACACTTCAAATAAAACACAGAAGAAGAAGAAACATGGAGCTTTAAGACATTTTAAGGTTGAGGTCAAAGGTTAGCAGCTGGAGACTTATGGGTAATACATTAGCAGGTAAGGCAGTAAAACAAGCTTCACAGTGAATCATAGTGGAGTCTGAATTTGGCTTCAGGCAGAAACAGAGTGAAGCAGAGAGAGATGGAGGAGGTCATTTCTTCTTTCCTTTCTTTTCTTGTTTCTGTAATTTCATTCATAGTTGACTCTGTCTGCTCTGACAGCTCCTCCAGCCGCTGTGTGTTTGTGTGTGTACTTGTTTAGTGTTTAACGTGTGTGTGTGTGTGTGTGTGTGTACGTACATGTGATTATCAATAGCTGTGTGTTGTGTTGTGTGTTTGCAGGCATTGTTCTTTGTGTGATTGAGCTTTAGCGAGTGAGTCTGCGTGTGCGGCCGCCTTGACAAGCGTGTACGTATACTTTGTGCGTGCGTTTGTGTGTGTGTGCGTTTGTGTGTGTGAGGGAATCGTCGTGGAAACGCTGTGGGCCTGACAGAGCTGTCAAACTGTCGGCGACGGCGACCGGAGAATTCCAAACAATTTCACCGCTAATGTTGAGAAACATGTTGGCGCGTCCCGCCGAGGCCGAGAACCAGCGAATATATAAATAATAAACACACACACACCTTAACAAAACGGCTGACAGTAATGTGTGTGTTTGAGCAATCGGCCCCTGTTCCAGCAGCATAAATATTTGATGTGATCCCGTGTCGAGGAGGAGGAGGTGAGAGGACAAGGGAGGAGGGGGGAGGGGCGAGAGTGGGAGGAGGAGGCTGACGGAGGAAAATGAGGGAAGATAACGTGGGAAAGAAGAAGAGGAGGAGGAAGAATAAAGAAGAGAAGGAAACAAGGAGGAGGAAGTTGGAAGACAAGAGGAGAGAGTGTGAGGGAGGAAGAAGAAGTGATGGAGGGAAGAAGTTGGAACAATCTCTAATCTCTCACTGATCTTTGAAATTACCAAAGATCAATTAGTAACCATAGTAACACCTGAGTGAAAGCTGATATTCTCCCTCATGAGAAGGTGAAAAGCAGCTAAACAAAGGTGTGTAGCATCTGGAAGATTTTTAGTTTAATTTCTATTTTTGATAATAATAATAATAATAATAATAATAATAATAATAATAATCAAGTTTATTTGTATTGCACCTTTCATACGAGAAATGTAGAAGAAAGTGCTTTACAACAAAGACGTGACCTGCACCAAGTGCTTCACATGAAAAGACATAAGAACATGTTGAAATGAAAAACATTAAAAACATTCTTGTAAAATGAGATAAAATAATGAATGAAATAATAAATCATCAAATAAGAAGACGTGCTGAGCATGAAGATAAAAGCTATTTGAAGCTGCAGCAGGTGTAGAGTCTCCTCAGCTCAGTGTTAGCGGCTACGCTAACGCTCGGGTTGAGCTTGGCTTGTATTCCTCGTCGTCCGACCGGAGGAGTGAGTGCAGCTGTGGGGGGGAGGTGGGAGGAGGGAGGAGCGTTCAGATGTTGGGATAATGACGCTGCAGGATTTCAGGCGGTCGGCGCTGCGCTCAGTTGTCAAGTAGTTAAGAATGAAAAAGCAGATAAGTTGGGAAGTTACAGAACTTGTAAACTGGCAGAAGCAGCGTCCAAACAAGTTCTGAAGACGGCTGTCTTGTCCAGACCCAAGTGAGACGGTCTGGTCGGCCACGTCTTCGTAGACGGCGTCCTGAATTGAGACGCAGTGACAATCGAGGCGCCAGATGTAAATAATCAGTTTCAGTTCTAACGGAGTGTTTTCTTCTCTCTCTCTCTGACTCTGCCTTTATCTGTCAGTGTCTCTCTCTCATTTCAGTTTGCATTTTTAGCTGAATCCTTTATCAACATAACAAGACGCATATGTCTCCCAGCGCCGCAGGACAGAACAATATTACAATAATACAAGAAACAGTAATAGAAAGTGGAACACGTAGGAAACACAATATGAATGACAGCAGAAAGAAAATTGAATCACAACAATAATTCAACTCAATAATCTCTCTGTCTCTCTGTCTCTCTCTCTCTCTCTATCTGCCTTCAGTCTGCAGGAGTTTGAGGCTGAGTACCAGGAGCTGTGGGATTGGCTGATGGATATGGACGCCATGGTAACGGACAGTCACCAGCTGATGATGTCAGAGGAGCAGAGGCATCACCTCTTCAAGGTAAGACAGGCTCTGTTGTCTCTCTCTCTCTCTGTTCTCTTTGTCTTTCTTTGACTCAGAAACTTTCTCAGAAGTTTCTCCTTCTGCAGCTCAAACTTTTTTCCTCACGTACAGGAAGTCGTTGTCTTTTCATGACTTCCCGCACGTGTCTTCCAGAGACTTCAGTCTTCTGGAGTCAGTCTTCCTCTAATGCCTCGTAGTGTTTTAGAAATCGGCTGCATCCAAAACATCCACCCTCCGAACAGGCGGACTTCGCCCTCCGGTCTTAGGTTTTCTCCGTCATCACTTCCTGTCTCTTTTAATCTCTACAGCTAATTTCCTCCTTCATGACACCTCACCTGATAACTCACCTGTTTACATTTTATTAAGGACTATAGTTATGGAGGGTTGAGGGCGTGGCCTCTTTGAGTGACAGGTGGGTGAGTGTCAGCTCCACAACGCCCCTCCTCTTTGTCTCCTTCTCTTTATTTGAATTAACCGGGAGTTAGGGGGCGGAGTCAGACACTGCCAAGATGGCGACGGTGCAGCAGCTCACTCTGAGCTTCAGAAACCTGTGGGTGACATCACAGAGGCGACGTCCATCTTTTCTTTGAGTGTGGACCAGGCTGAGACGTGTGTGCTAACAGTTGAACAAAGATTCTCTGTTCACTGGCTGTGATGTCACAGATGTCCCATCAGCCACCTCTTCCTCAGCGCTGATGACTGTTAATCAAAATGTCTGAATATGTAGAAGCACAGAGGGAGCTGGAGTAAATGATGTCCTCCCATATTTCATTCATCCATCAGTTTGTGTGCCCCCCCCATCCCTCCCTTCTCACCTCCCCCACTCCACTCACACACACACACACACTCACACACACACACACACACACACACACACACACACCGTCTTCATCCTCACCAAGGAGAATGGGATTACATGGCGTAGCCTCCCTCATAACCATATCATAGAAGTGTGTGTGTGTGTGTGTGTGTGTGTGTGTGTGTGTGTGTGTGTGTGTGTGTGTGTGACAGTTTCTGTGTTATTGTGCATGTTTGTGTGTGTGTTTGTGTAATGACTTCACTGCAGCCAAATGAGTCAGACAGAAAAACAGCATGTGTTATGATTAGAGATCTGAGTCATCCTCTTCTGTCCTTCACACATATGTACACACACACACACACACACACACACACACACACACAGAGACAGACATACACACACACACACACACAGACAGACACACACACACACTCACACACACAGAGACAGACACACACACAGAGACAGACACACACACACACACACACACACACAGACAGACACACACACACACACACACAGACAGACACACACACACACACACACACACACAGAGACAGACACACACACACAGAGACAGACAGACAGACACACACACACACACACACACAGAACAGACACACACACACACACACACACAGACAGACACACACACACACAGAGACAGACACACACACACGCAGACAGGACACACACACAGACACACACAGAGACAGACACACACACACACACAGACACACACACACTCACACACACACACACACAGAGACAGACACACACAGACACACACACAGAGACAGACAACACACACACACACACACAGAGACAGACAGACACACACACACACAGACAGACACACACACACACACACACAGAGACAGACACCACACAGAGACAGACACACACACACCACACACAGAGACAGACACACACAGACACAGACAGACACACACACACACACAGAGACAGACAGACACACACACACACACAGACAGACACACACACACACACACAGAGACAGACACACACACACACACACACACAGACAGACACACACACACACACACACACACACAGAGACAGACACACACACACACAGATCAAAGACAGACACACACAGAGACAGACACACACACACACACACACAGACAGACACACACACACACACACACACACTCACACACACACAGAGACAGACACACACACACAGATCAAAGACAGACTTGTTGTACGAGCGTTCCTACAAAATGACATTTTTAAAGAACAATGATAAAATCGTCCACGTGTTTCCATCGTAAAAGAACTTTTCTGAGTTTATTAAGTTAGTTTAACTTTATATTCTGCGTCAGGGAAGAAGCTGTTGTTACCACTTGTTAGCAAAATAAAAGCACAATAACAGGAAGCAACATGTTAATGTTGTAATGTACAACAAAGAGACAAAGATGGACGGAGGAACAATGGAGACACAAGTTGGTTATTCTGGGATGTCCGTCACTAGAGGAGCCGTCAGAGGAAAGGTCACGTCGTTAGCTGAATTAAAAGGTCTGTAAAGTTCACGTCTCCTTGTAGAGGGAAACATTTCAGATCATCTTGATGAGCAGAGCTGGAGAGTCTCCAGACTCTCTGCTGATAATCACATCTACATACAATCCCAACACAACAGCTCCTCTGAAGACGTTTCCACATCACGGTCGAGTCTCACCACAGACCCCCTCTGAACAGAGTATGGTTTTTACAGTCTGATCAAAGCATTCATGTGTCTGTCATTGTGTCACTGATGGATGGATCAATGAAATACTGTGAGAACCACAGCTCTATCTGTTAAACCATCAGGTGTTTATCCTGTGTGACTACAAGGGCATCAACTAGTGTTGGTGTTAGCGTGCTACTGTTAGCATGCTAACATGCTACTGTTAGCTCCAAAGTCAGTAGGATTTGTCCTCTGGGAAACAATCATGTCAGTTGAGTCCAGATGTTTCCCTCTGGACCGGCACCGTTGACAGACTGACTGACTAACAACGCGACGCACATGTTGTTCACGGCGTTTTAAAACATTCAGAACGAACCCGGAGGACATTTTGGATTTATGGCATCAGGCATCACGAACACTGACCTTAAACTAACCCTCACACACATGAATGTATTCATACTGTTAACACACACAGTGATATATCCACACACACTCATGAAGTGTCAGTCAATCCTTACCCAGAATGCACTGCTGCAAAGCAACACAACACAACACAAACATAATTTGCGTTGTTTTACGCTCTTTCTCTCTCTCTCTCTCTCTCCTCTTTCAAACTTTTTCTTTGTTGTGTGTGTGTGTGTGTGTGTGTGTGTCTGTGTGTGTGTGTGTGTGTGTGTGTGTGTGTGTGTGTCTGTGTGTGTGTGTGTGTGGACAAAGCCATTGTTGTGAGGACATGTTGGCAGCTGCTCTCGACTTCAAAGACCTGTTAGAGGGTGAAAACCTGAAGACTCGGTCTCAGGTTCAGGTCCGGGTCCGGTTCAGGTTCAGTATCTCTTTGTGATGGTTGAGGACGAGGGACTGTGAAACTCATTGTGTCCTTCCAGCTATAGAAACACCGACGTGTGTGAGCGTATGATTTATTTAGCGGTGATGAGACTCACCTGGCCTGCGAATTATTGATAAGTGTAAAGATGAACCTAATTTCTCCATAGGAGTTGCACTTAAATATTCATCTTTGTATGAATATTCATGGTGGTGATGATGCATGCATGAATTTTAGATGACTCTGGAATCGCTGGGCATTCTTCTTCTTCTTCTCCTCTCTCTCTTTTTTTTTTTTTTGATGTGTCAACTCTCCTGTTAAAATATTGATGTGGAGCTCGACAGCGTCTCCTTGCCCATTCCAAGGTCGCCTTCTTATACTGTTTCCCTCCACCGCTGAGACTCACACAGACAGGGCTACAGGGCTGTATACAGTAAGCTGCTATTTTAATCTTATATTATATCTCTCCGTTTCTTTATTTTATTTGGTAAATAATCCTTTTTTTCTGCAGCAGAACACCAGAAACCACATTATAAAAACGCCCTGCGTCAGCCTCGGCAGTAAATGTGCTTAAAGGTCCTGGAGCTTCATGTCGAATGAGCTGCTGGTGTATTTAACCATAAATGTAATAGTCCTTCTTTCATTTACTCACATTTATGTTTCTTATACCAAACATTTAGAGAATATAGGCCTGTTCTTCCATTTAAGAACATTAGGTGAAGTCATAGATGCATTTCCGATGATCATGTTTTCAGCTTTAGATTTAGACGGTCACAGGTGACAGCTCTGGCTCTGGATGGACATTCACACCACTCCCTGACATTTACAAGTAACTGATCAATCAAATAAAGTATTGACAGACTCCGTAGCAAAGACACAGACGGGTCGCAGCATCACAGCAGGTTCCTTTGGTTTAGAGGGAAACGCTGACTCTGTTTTTAGTCCAGTTTGTTTTCACCAGTGAAACGAGAGCTGTGAGTGTGCACGTCTGTGTTTTGTATTTTATTCTTTTCTATAATATTTTATTGTAAATATTTTTTCTTATTGTTAAGTTTTTCCATTTATATTGAAGCTCTATGACCTTTTCTTCTCACTGTGTTTAATGACATGAAGCAGAACACCAGCAGAGTCCTCGTACGTTGAAAACCTCCTAAATAAACCAGATTCAGATTCTGGTTCTGATCTGGTCTGAAGCCACTTCACTGCAGCTTGTCACTGATCAACTGAAACCAGACTGAGGATCCAAAAGGCCGATGTGGTTTCGGTGTGAAGGTTCACACCCGGTCTGAACCAGGACCAGACCAGAGACTTCAACCACATCTCACTGTCTTCATCATGAATGTGATTTTGTTGCACATTAATATTGTCTTTAGGATTTCATTACTTTCCATCTTGCATCTAATTCCAAAGTTTCAGCCTCAGTTTTCATACTTTCCCAAACGAAGAGCAAACTGAGGATGAGCAGAGTGTTTAGCAGCGAGAGAAAAGCTCAGTAGGTGGAGCTTCACACGCCGAGAGTCACATGATGTTTGTGTTGCAACTTTATCCACCAACAACAAACTACAACTTCATCTCAACATTTCAACACGGGTCTGTTGCAGGACACATGCATGCTGGGAGATTTCACCACGCCCGCCTGCATCTGTGTGTGTGTGTGTGTGTGTGTGTGTGTTTGTGTTTGTCTGTGTGTGTGTGTGTGTGTGTGTGTGTGTGTTTGTCTGTTTGTCTGTGTGTGTGTGTGTGTGTGTGTGTGTGTGTGTGTGTGTGTGTGTGTGTGTGTGTGTGTGTGTGTGTGTTTGTCTGTTTGTCTGTGTGTGTGTGTGTGTGTGTGTGTGTGTGTTTGTCTGTGTGTGTGTGTGTGTGTGTGCGCGTATGCTAAGAAAAGCTGTAACACCCCCCCCCCCCCCCGCTTTTTCAGTGTTTTTCTTTTTTTTTTTTCTTTGCCTCCATGAGAACATTAAAGAACCTCGCTGTGCTGCCCTAAAATGCTGGGGGGACTCGACCCAGTAACCATAGCAACACCAGGTCCCAACAAAAGTTGTTCTTCTTGGAGGTGTTTGTGTGTGTGTGTGTGTGTGTGTGTGTGTGTGTGTGTGTGTGTGTGTGTTTGTGTGTGTGTGTGTGTGTGTGTGTGTGTGTGTGTGTGTGTGTGTGTGTGTGTGTGTGTGTGTGTGTGTGTGTGTTGTGTGTGTGTGTGTGTGTGTGTGTGTGTGTGTGTGTGTGTGTGTGTGTGTGTGTGTCCTCCGGAAAAGGAAAGCTGGGCTGACAGTTGTTTCTGCAGACCAGCTTGGCAGACTGAGGCTCTACTGTTTATTGTGATGTTAGATGGAGGCACTTATCAACCTTGGAAAGGAGGGAGGAAGGAGGAGAGGAGTGTTTGTGTGTTGTGATACAGATATCTGTGTGTGTGTGTGTGTGTGTGTGTGTGTGTGTGTGTGTGTGGTGCTACAAATCCCAAAGTCGTTCTAATTTGTAATTAACAACTGGAAAGTATTTAATAATGTAAAACGGAGACGAGTCATCTGCCCCGAGACCTTCATCTGCTGCCAATTAAAGAAACAAGCTAACCACAGTTTGGCTGCAGGACTGTTTAGTTTATCAAGGTGATGTCATCGTCTGAATCAGCATCAGTCACATCAGTGTATCTACAAAACATTCACTGTTTTCACTTTCATTATTTTACATATAATGTCCTGAACTAGCAGGTGGAGCTGTTAGTGGTTGTTCACCTGAAACAGTTCAACCCTCTGAGGTCTGTCTCTACATCAGTTCTGAAATTCACCTTTTAAAGGGTTCTTGCATATCACGTCACACCCAAGTGTTTTAAATCAGTGTTCAGAACAGTCTCAGCTGTTTCTATGACGACGCCCATCACTGTGCGAACACATCATTCGCCCCAAAGGCTGAAAAACTGAAGCCTAGTTTTTGAAACAAACTTTACTGATGCGGATGAATTGTTCTGGAGCTTCAGATGTGTTCACCAAAGTCTATAGCTTCATAAACACATTTCAATATGTGAGTAAAATAGTAGATAAATGGATAACAAATGCTTAGAAGTCGTAGTTGTCACGTCTGATCTCATGAGAACATGTGAGAGAAAGTGGAGAGTCCACAGATTCTAACAACATTTAAACCACATTTCTACACTTTACTGTCACAGAGTTATTAATAGAAACATCTGTCGACCTGAGAGGGGGAGGGTCCGGCTGTGGCCTCAGTGAGGTGTTGTTGTTGTTGGGGGTTCAGTTCCACCTGTGCCAATAAAACACAGGTGAAACATTTGGGAGTGTGAAGAAATGAACGTGTGCATTCACCAGGCAGGTCCTAATGAAGGACACTGTTGAGTTGCATTATGGGAAGTGTAGGAGTTGTAGTCACGTGCTGCTTCAGCTTGGAAGTCTCTTGTGTGTCGTGTTGTGCACATGCAGCGACAACCTGATGAAACTTGGAGTCTCACGTCTGTGTCTTTATGTGCGGTAATTTCCTGATTGCTGATTGGCTCCGATGCTGAACGCTGGCGACCGCTCAGCTGACAGCGTCCTGTGTCAACACTGACTGAAGCTCCACGCCACTTTTATCTGTTCCTTCTTCTTCTTCTTCTTCTTCTTCTTCTTCTTCTTCTTCTCTCTTTCTGATTCTGTTTATTCACATCATTGTGTTTGTTGTTCTGTTTCCCATATGACACTATCCACCGTGTGTGTGTGTGTGTGTGTATGTGGGTGTGTATGTGGGTGTGCGTGTGTGGGTGTGTGTGTGTGTGTGCGCTCTGTTCATCCTCATTTTCTTTGGTGTGTGCTTCATTTGTACTTCCCTGATAGTTGGTGTGTGTCCAGATGGCGTGTGTGTTTGTGTGTGTGTGTGTGTGTGTGTGTGTGTGTGTGTGTGAGTTTGTGGAGGATCCACAGGGAGTTGAAACAAGCATCAGACCTTGTAGCTGCTGTCAACCAATCACACATCAAGGCCCCTGTAGTTCAGCCAATAGATGATCAAGGTTCTGGCCCCCGAGTCCCTCAGGAGGTGGAGGGACAGTGACCGTGGTAATACTGTGATTGAGACACAGAAGTAAACACACACACACACACACACACACACACACACACAGTGAAAGCACACACATGTTTTCTGTCTCTTTATCATATAGAAAAACATCTACTATCAGTGAAAGTTTAAATGACCAATGAAAAGCCGCCGTAGGTTGAACAGCAGCAGCATTAAAGACGCTCTGATCAATCACAATCAGCTGATAATTGATTACAAATGACTCAATCGGAGCCAATTTTAAAATGTAGATCAGAAAAATCACAGACTTAAAAAGAGAGGAATAAACGGTCGGCACCATGCTAACAGCTAACAGCTAACAGAGCTTTAAAGATGCTAGCAGCACAGCGCCATAACAACTCTGGTTCAGACATTCATGAGTTATAAGGACTCTGGCGTCCATCATCATCATCATCATCATCATCATCATCATCATCATCAACAAAAACTTCTTCCAGTACTTAAGCTGATGATCAAACCTGCAGCTATAAACACATTCCCATCAATTGGGTTTAGTGCTAATTAGCAAATGTTAGCATGCTAGCACACGAAACCCAGACGGTGAACATTAAAGCCCAACTGATACCAGATCTTTGATACTGATATTGGTATTTGAAAGTTTAGATTAAATAAAACAATTAAATCCCTTTATGATATATTTTTTTTACACAATTAATAAACAGAAACACTTTTGATTGGACTCCATTAAATTAGTTTTATTCAGTTTTAATTTTTAGCAGTTGCCATGAAATGTAACCAGCAGGACGTTCTACAGTTGGAATATAAACCAGAGTGTTTTTCAGTTAATGCTTAATAACCCGTCAGCAGATACAGCTCTCATGATGAAGTTTCTCACATTGTCTGTTGTCTGGGCGACGGCCACCTCACATGGTCACATGACAGGAAACAGACGGGCGACAGAACGTGTCAGATGTAGGTCAGTGATCGGAGCAAGACGCTTCAAAATATTTCATTCAAGATTTCATTGGAAAATGTTTCATTGCATTAAGTCATCACAGACGCCCTCTCTCTCTCTCTCTCTCTCTCTCTCTCTCTCCCTGTGGCGAGTTCCAGTGGAGTCCAACTAATTACAGTGGCTATCAGGAGTGTGTGTGTGTGTGTGTGTGTGTGTGTGTGTGTGTGTGTGTGTGTGTGTGTGTGCATCCCTGCCGCTAAATTCTCATTTCAAATAGCCCATGGTGCTCTGATGGAATGCTGGGCTACACACACACACACACACACACACACACCACACACACACACACACACACACACACACCTGCTCATTAACTGGGTTCCAAAACCAATCAGTGTTGGTGCGACAGAGGAGCTCTGTCTGAGGCCGTACACACACACACACACACACACACACACACACACACACACACACACACACACACAGTGAGAGTGTGTTTTCTGTGGTTGCCTGGTTATCTCTGAACCAAACCAGAAGGAGAGACACTGATTAACACTTACAGAGAGAAAACAACATAACTTTATTCATCAGTTCATCCTGATGAATCAGCTCCTTCACTGTGGTGGATGCGTCTCGTCACGTGACCAGGAAACGTAGTTACTGAAGCAAATCCACCTGCAGTGACTCCAGCTTCATTAAACTGGTTTCTGGTTCTGTCCAGACTCACAGAGGTCCTGGTTCTGGTCCTGGTCCTGGTCCTGGTTTCATCCACTTCAAAACCACCATCTTTCACTAAGAGCTGCTGTTGCCTCTGGGCAAGGCAGCTTTATTCGTACTGCACATTTCACACACTGGGGCAATAAAATATAAAACATCATAAAGGATTTACAAAAGAGAAAAGATTTAAAAAGTCAAATTATTTACTAAATGATTTACAATCTGAAATTCACCATGAAAAATAACAAAAGTCAGAGATGAAAAGATTCAGAATGATTTAAAAATAAGACAGAAGTCATCACAGGCTGGAGGAGGCAGCTTTAACTGGACCACAGACTGAACCACAGACTGGACCACAGACTGGACCACGGACTGGACCACGGACTGGACCACAGACTGGACCACAGACTGAACCACAGACTGGACCACAGACTGGACCACAGACTGGACCACAGACTGGACCACGGACTGGACCACAGACTGGACTGAACCGCAGACTGGACCACAGACTGGACCACAGACTGGACTGAACCACAGACTGGACCACAGACTGGACCACAGACTGGACCACAGACTGGACTGAACCGCAGACTGGACCACGGACTGGACCACAGACTGGACCACAGACTGGACTGAACCGCAGACTGGACCACGGACTGGACCACAGACTGGACTGAACCGCAGACTGGACCACAGACTGGACCACAGACTGGACTGGACCGCAGACTGGACCACAGACTGGACCTGGTCTCTGGTGTCACAGTCGTCAGTCAGAAAGTAGACTTCCTGTTTATTATTGCGACATAAACATTCTCCCACACATTTAATCTCATTAACTCCGTTTCTGATTAAGACATTCGTTAATGTTAATGGAATGCATATGAGAAAATAAGATATGTTAATATTGTTCTTAATTTCTTTTTTTTCTCTTACAAAATGCCGAAAAGTCCCGATAAGAGAAGCGTTAAAGTACCGGATCAATAAAAGTTAAACTCTTCAGATCTGTGTCTGTAGACTCTGCTGTTAATCACTGAGGCTTCTGTCACCTCTGACAGTGAACCAGCACATGACCATCGTCTCTGGGCTGAACAGGGAGCGGCGTGGTTTACGTCAGGGAAAGATGGAGGTCGAGCACAAAGGAAACCACCGAGGAAACGGCCTCCGCTCGTCAGAGTCAGCACTTTGTGACGGACCTCGCACCAAAAACACAAAACGTAAACGCGACCAACTCAACGTGTTTGAGTAGACGTGTGACGGCGTGGAGAGGACGAGTCTGAGCGACAGACACAGAGAGAGAGAAGAAACGACACACACTACATTCACAGCCTCAGTGTCTGACTCTCTCTCCATCTTAAGCCCCGAGGGCAACAGTGAGAGTACACAACCTCAACAGGAGGCTGAGCACACACACACACTCACACACACACACACACACTCACACACACACACACACACACACACACACACACACTCACACACACACTCACACACACACTCACACACACACTCACACACACACTCACACACACACACACCAACACACACACACTCACACACACACACACACACACACACTCACACTCACACACACCACACACTCACAACACACTCACACACACACACACCAACACACACACACTCACACACACACACTCACACACACACACACTCACACACACCACACACACACACACACACACTCACACACCACACACACACACCACACACACACACACACACACAACACACACACTCACACACACACACACACACACACACACACACACACACACTCACACTCACACTCACACACACACACACACACACACACACACACACACACACACACACACACTCACACACACTCACACTCACACACACACAGTCTGGGTTATATTCCAGTAGAGAGTCATGCCTGAGAAACACACAGACGGCTTAAGTCCTCTATCCTCTGAGCTCTCCCACCAAAGCTCTTTCTGCTGCTCGTTTCTTTTCTTTTCTTTTCCTTCTTTCTTCGTCTTAACTATTGGATCATTTTCCGTCGTGTTGTTGTTGTTTCATCGTAGAAAATGGAGAAAAATTACATTTTCAAATGAGTGAAATGAAAACATTTACGTAACTTTG
Source organism: Seriola aureovittata (assembly GCF_021018895.1). Taxonomy (NCBI): domain Eukaryota; kingdom Metazoa; phylum Chordata; class Actinopteri; order Carangiformes; family Carangidae; genus Seriola; species Seriola aureovittata. The sequence continues at coordinate 769,291 of NC_079376.1, read as the reverse complement.
AAGGTCACTTATACAATTAAATTAAAATCAAACATTTCTTTATCATCGTTAAAAGTAGACAGTGATCTAAAGGTCAGAGGTCATGGTGAACAAAGTTTTCAATATAAAACCCAAACCCTAAGAAACTTGTTATTTAGCAGCAGAAACAAATTATCATTTATGTTTTTATATTTATATATTTACTTTTATTTCAACTGGATCGTAATCAGGTTTTAAAGCTCCATGTTTCTTCTTCTTCTGTGTTTTATTTGAAGTGTTGCTCCACAAGAAGAAATAAAAACCATCTCCTCTCTCAGGCTTCTCTCTGCAGCTCTAGTAACAACAGGTCTGTGAGCCAATCAGAAGAGATGAGCCTCTGAGCCTCTCCTCTGATTGGCTGACTGTTTTCTGAGTGATCCAATAAAAATAAAGCAGATTTCAGGTAAAAACACTCAGAGAAACCAAATCCTGCAAGGTTTGGATGGTGGGTCCAGGTGGGCGGGGCTTGGTGACTGCTTTGTTGTGACATCACAAAGTTCCAGAAGTCCTGACGGCTGGTTTTAAGGCTCAGTTTCTGAATACAGGCTGTGTGCATTTCTCTGTGGACTGAGGCTTTGATACTTTCACAGTATTAATATAGAAGCTAGAGCTGATCTATAATCACACTACACATGGACACAGACCTTTACTCTGGAGCAGCTGTAAATTGACCCATTAGATAACAACACGTTTGGATTGAGGCTCCTGATCGCTCATGTTTCAGCCTGATGTTTGATCAGTTATATGAGACTGGAGAAATAAAGATGGAAACAATCAACAAGGAAATAAAGGAAGAAAAGAAATAAAAGAAAAAAGAATTCAAAATGAAATGAAAAATAGGAAATAATTTGTTTTACCTGCAAAAAACCGTGACGTGCTGGGAATTAGGTTTTGAAATGCACCTTCTCACTCCCCCCTCCTTCCTTCCTCCCCCAGAGAGAGAGAGAAGACTGAATGAAGATGAATGTTAACCCGAGAGAGAGAGCGAGAGAGGAAGAGGGAGATAGAGAGAAGCTGAGGGAGAGAGAGAGAGAATCTTTAATTAGAGACAGATGACTTTGCCACGCCTCAGAAGGCTGGAATTACACTGCAGGCTATGAGGCGAGGCTAATTTCACATGTAATTGTTGCTGCAATCCTCGCTGTGCTGTTAACGCTCCCAACCTCCCTCCATCCAGGAAGACAGGGAGAGGGGAGGAAGAAGAAAGAGAGAGAGGAGGAGGAGGGGAAGAGGAAGAAAAATGAATAAACGATTGGAAGAAAGAAGAAAAGTAATTTGTTGCTGCAAACGACAGTGTTCAGTCTTTCTTCTGTAGGAGGGAGGAAAGAGGGAATGAAAGATGGGAAGATAGAAAGAGCGGCAGAAGATTATAAGGGAAGGAGGAAGGAGAAAAAGGGGAGGAAAAGAAGAATGAAACAGGGAGGGGAAAAGGAGTAGAGAAGGAAGGGAAGGAGGGAGAAAGAGGATAGAAAGAAGGATTAAAAAAAGACAGAAGAAGAGAAGAAAGTTGAAAAGAAGAATGAAATAGAGAAGAAAGGACGGAGCGGAAGAAGCGATAGAAGGAAGGAAATGAAACCAGGAAGGTTAGAAGGAAGAGAGGAAGGAAACAAGGAAGAGGGTTGTGATACTGTGTCATGTGACTCATTTAATTCTTATGTATAAAATGTTTTTCCTGTAGTTCCACAGAGAGAAAGAACAAATGAACGGAGGAATAAAAAAGAAAAAGTAATGGAGGAACAAAAGAAAGATGGAGAGAGAAAGAAAAACTAAAGG
>NC_079376.1:737500-757500 GCF_021018895.1 Seriola aureovittata | reverse complement strand
ACATACCAACATGGAGTTTTACATTTGAAAATAGAAAGTTCTATCTATGAAACTATTCTTGTGTATTTGTTTTAACTGTCGCGTAGCAAGAATATGGCTAATGTATGTATATATTATATTATACTGTATATATATATATATATATATATATATGTACAGAGCCATAAGGAAGCTATTGTTGGTATGAGTCCAGTGGACCTACAGTCGCCTCTCTGGCTCAGTGACGGGTCGGCTGCACGTGGCCGCGCTCTGCAGTGAACAGGCTGTTGGTTTTGTTTTCACATCCTCATCAGTCTCTGGGACTGATGTATCAGCGGTTTGACGGCAGCAGGATTATTATGTCTCTGCTCAGAGAGCGGCGGAGGAGCGAGTGTTGAGCGGTGGAAAGACGGGCGTGTTGATCAGCTGTTCTTCAGACTCAGTAGATGGTTTTAGTTTCGATGTAACGTGAGGAGTCACATTTAGAAACCATCAGATTTGTTGTTGCTGTCTTTCTGAAACGGGTCGTGACATGAACCTCAGCCGTCACCCGTCCACAGCTGACCCCCCCCCCCAAACAAACTTCAGGCTCAGACGTGTTCCTCGCTTTAAACCCTGTAAGACTGAGAACCCTGACACAGTGTTGAGTCACAGAGGACGATGTTGACGCGGCGGCAGAGTGGAGCGGGAAACGGCGTGAGCGGCCGTCGTCACCCGGACGTCTCTTTGACTCTAGTGTTTGTCGTTGGTCGAGCTTCATCTCACAACGTACGGCTTCCTGTCATCGAAGTGTCTCTTCCCTCCGTCCGTCACTCTGTCCATCTGTTTCTGTATCTTTCTCTTCCTCCCTCCTTCACAATCTCTTTGTCTCCTCCCCCCCCCCCCCCCCCCCCCCCCCCCCCCCGTCCTCAGGCCTGTGTATCTCAGTCCATCCTTGCATGGAGATTGACTTGAGGCATGAATACATCACAACTAGCCATCCATGCACCCCCCCCCCCCCCCCCCCCCCCCCCATTTCTCCAAGATCCCTCTCTCAGCACTTATCTCAAAGTTCGGATCTCATGCATTTTAATCGGCATGTCTATCTTCCGTTCTTCCCCTCTCCCTCTTTTCTTTGACTTTGGATCAGTGGCATCCTTCAAACAAACAACAACAACAACAAAACAACCCCCACCCCCAACCCCCACCACACCCCTCCCCCTCCTCCCCACCAGCTCCCTTTCCCCTTTTTAAATCAATATTTGCCATCAGCAAATAAATCGTATAATTTCCTGACTGTTAGACGAGTGCGACGCCGACATATTTACCTTCCACTCGTCTCTTTCTTTTTTTTTTTCTGCTGTCGATCCCTCGTTCTCGCGGCGTGGCTATTAGCTAAGTGAAGGGGATGGATGGCTGTGAAGCGCCAAGCGATAGCATCTCCATCAGAATCGGCGACATTGAAAAATGGCCGCCGCCTCTCTGATGACAGCACAGCAAAAACACACACACACACACGCATGCATACATCCTCTCACACACACACACACACACACACACACACACACACACACACACACACATACACATGCATGCATACATCCTCTCACACACACACACACACACACACACACACACACACACACACACACAGTCAGAGAAGAGACATTTAAATATTCAAATGGGGCCAGGCGGTAATGATAAACGACAAGGGAAAAGTAGAATCAAGTAGCTATCGATGCAGAAAATGAAAAGAGGAGAAAGAGAAAAGAGAGGAGGAGGAGGAGGGAAATTAAGCAAAAAAAAAAAAAAAGATGGAGGCATTGAAGGAGAGTTACGCTAACAACTGAAAAGAGGGAAGAAAGAGGAGAGATAGATGGAAAGTGATGGAGAAAAAGATGGATGAATTAAGCAAATACAAGGGGAGGGCTGAGGCCGAGGGGGTGTTACAGTAAAGAAGATAAAGGTGGAGAAGTGTTGAGCTGCAAATGACAAAGATGGAGGGAGCGCTGTGAGTGAACGGACAGAGTGAAGGACGAAAGGAGAACGAGCGACAAAAAGATGAAGGGACAAAGTATGAAAGGACGGGGGGAAACAGAAGGACAGTTGTCACCCCCACCCTTGGGCGACCCCCAGAGTTCATTAACAGAAATATATAAATACAACCAGGACTTTAAAACAAGACGAGGGAAGACATGAAACCAGAAGACGACGACGACAAAGCCTCAGTCCACAGAGAAACGCACACAGCCTGTATTCAGAAACTGAGCCTTAAAACCAGCCGTCAGGACTTCTGGAACTTTGTGATGTCACAACAAAGCAGTCACCAAGCCCCGCCCACCTGGACCCACCATCCAAACCTTGCAGGATTTGGTTTCTCTGAGTGTTTTTACCTGAAATCTGCTATATTTTTATTGGATCACTCAGAAAACAGTCAGCCAATCAGAAGAGAGGCTCAGAGCCTCCTCTCTTCTGATTGGCTCACCGACCTGTTGTTACTAGATCTGCAGAGAGAAGCCTGAGAGAGGAGATGTAAAACTACACTGAGATGGTTTTTAGATCTTCTGATGGATCAACACTTCAAATAAAACACAGAAGAAGAAGAAACATGGAGCTTTACAGAAAGGATTTGTTTGTCGAGGCGACGAAGTTGTAAATAAGTAAAACCAAAACAGGTTTAGAGGACAGTAATACTATTAAATAGAAATACTGTGCAACTTTCTCTGTATACATGCGTCAGCACATTAAACCTGATTAATATCAATTTTAATATGTAAGAAAAAAAGTGCATAAAGCAAATTGTTGGACAGGTTTTGGCTGAAGGAATGGCGCTGGATGAAGTGGCAGCTCTGGTTCTCAGACGAGTGTTTTCCACTGAGCTTTTGAAAATTCAGTGAAGAAACGAGCCAAACTGAAAGTCTGGCACTTGACGCTGTTGATCGCTGCCAGAGTTTAAAAACTGGCAACGTCTTTGTGAGCAGTAAATGGTGACATTTCAAGATGTCAGGATGAACGCAGTCAGCTGCACCATGTGGGGAAACTGCAACTAAAATATGATTTTAAAAGTCAAAATCTTTCCCCCACACTTTGCTTAAACAGTGACTTTTTGATTCAGAAATAGAAAAGTGCTCCGCCGCTCCTTCACTCCCCAACCACAGCGCTCAAACAAAAGCGTAAAGCAGAAGGTGAGAAAATATTCAGCGGCGCTTGGTGCTACAAAATGGAGCATTTCTTGAAAATCTTTCTATAAAGGCGTCTGCAGTCTGCCGTCAAGTGCTGCCGCTGCTGCGTTTGATTCCCGCGCGTCTGTGGAGCTGCAGAGCTGCGACACTTTTACCCTTTAATGCGCTCAAAGCAGGCGAAGCAGCGAGTGAAGAACCTGCTGGAAACTCCTGCGGATCCCTCCAACGTTTCATCATGAGATGAGCTGCAAACAACAACAATAAGAAAGATGTGCTTCCGTTTCAAAGAGCAGTTAAAGCAGCGCTGCGCCGACAGTCTGTCTTTTGAGTGTCAAACACTCTCCACCTGCAGGCCTGCGACGCCTCCCTCTTTGTGGAGGACGGCAGCTGCAGCGGCGTAGATTCACAGCAGCTTCGACGCGTGGAGACGCAGAGTCACAAAACACTTCAAAATGTCTCCAGAAATTAAATATGTACCGACACTACCAACGTCCCCGAGTCAAATCAGTCTCAGAGACATCATCACTACCTGGATTATGTTCCAGGAACCATGATCCATGATCTTAACCAAGCGCTTTCAAGTGTCTGAAAATCATAATTCTGCTTCAGCTGCTGCAGGAAACTCTTTCAAACATAATTAACGTGACGTTTTTCTATTGGCTGATCAGAGGTCTGAATGTGTAGTCATATACTGTCAGATCAACATCCGAGAAGTGGATTATATCGGCATGTTGCCGTGGGTTACGCCTCAATACCAGCGGTTTTAAATTCCGTCCTACATTATTATCAATGATGGGTTGGGTCAGCGCGAGACAAAGGTGGTGGTTGTGGCAGATAAACGGTTTGGTCAAAGTGAGGTGACTAACAGCTTGAGGTTATAGTTTAACAAAGTGCACGTTAAACCTCCCTCACCCTGACTTCATGTCTCTTTCTCTGTCTGGTTGGAGTCTGTGTCTCCTCAAGCTAAAGGTCCTGTCTGGAGAAACCAAACTTCTACTGGTAGAGAAAGGAGCATCATGGCGTCCCGGGGGTTTAGATGGAATCACAAAGGTCCAACACGAGGATTGGTCCTCCCCTTTGTCTGATCCCTACATTTCCTGTTGGCTCTCTGCTGTGTTTAATACGGGCGAAGAAAGAATGAAGTTTTCAAGCTTTTAATTCTGATCAATCTGTCACGTCCGTCTGGCTCTTATGGATCTGAACCAAAGTGTGAGGGACTCGTCTCAGGCCCACGCCTCACCCCTGCACAGGCTTTGGTGCAGATTGGTTCAGTGCTGACTTACTGACTTGCTGCCTCCGTAGATGCAGTGAAGAGTAGAGAACAAACAGGAAGTCAGGGAACAGCTGCAGCGACAGGCGAGAACTCAACGATGGGGCTAATAACTGAGGAAAGACAGGTGATGTACAGAGAAGGGATGAGGGAATGTGAGACAGGTGAGGCTGGCGTGGGGAGTCAGGTGACTGAGACGTCTGGTGACAGACATCAGGTCATTAGCATGAGGAAAGCTACGGGTTTGATCATGTGTCCGTGTGTGTGACGGCGTCTGTCCTGTCGTCTGTCTGTCTCCAGAGCAGCCACGCCGAGCTGATGATGATGGAGAGCAGGAAGACCGGCCTGCTGGGCCGAGCCGAGTCTCTGAAGAGGAGCGGCACCGAACTACCCAGCAGCTTCCACTGCAAAATACACAACCTGACACACACCTGGAGTCAGCTGGAGGTAACACACACACACACACACACACACACACCACACACACACACACACACACACACACACGCACGCACGCACGCACGCGCACACACACACACACACACACACACACACACACACGCACGCACACGCACGCACGCAAGCACACACACACACACACGCACACACACACACACACACACACACGCACACACACGCACGCACGCACGCAAGCACACACACACACGCACACACACACGCACACACACGCACACACACGCACACGCACACACACACACGCACGCACGCAAGCACACACACGCACACACACACGCACGCACACACACACACACACACACACACACGCACACACACGCACACACACACACACGCATACACGCACACACACGCACGCACGCAAGCACACACACACACACACACGCACACACACGCACACACACACACACACACGCACACACACACACACACGCACACGCACGCACACACACACACGCACACACACACGCACACACACACACGCACGCACGCACACACACACACGCACACACACGCACACACACGCACGCACGCACGCAAGCACACACACGCACACACACGCACACACACACACACACGCACACACACACACAGAGGCAAGTTTCAGAAATACAGGAGTGCAACAGTGGCCTCCAGACGAGTCAAACATAGACGGTATCTGGAGGATTAAACTGATATTTCCTTTGAGACAGGACTGTGTGTGTGTGTGTGTGTGTGTGTGTCTAATTTTAGGCTAATCAGCGCTGATCTAATCTAGAACATGAAGATGATAATTAGTGTCGTCTCAATTAAGGAGCCCTGCTGCTGCTGTGGCCTTTAACTGTGTGGTGGAATGTACGATGATGAAAGGATGAAAAGACAGACAGGTAGACAGGTCGACAGACAGACAGACAGGTCGACAGACAGACAGGTAGATAGACAGGTAGGTAGGTAGATTCCCTTGTAGAGAACATTTACTTCAACTCATCGTCAGGAAGCAGAAACAAAACATTAAATTCTATATTTCTATTAAAGAATATATTATTATGTGTGAGAATAAACTAGAACGGCGATCAGAGCGTCTTCCACCAGTCCGACACGTCTGTCTAGATCTTATAGATCTGCACTCCTGAAATGTAATGAGCAAGTTTGGAGCCAGTTGGTTCAGAACTTTGTGTGTAATCCTGCTGACAAACAAACAGACAAACAGACAAACAAACAGACAAACAAACAAACAAACAGACAAACAAACAAACAGACAAACAAACAAACAAACAAACAGACAAACAAACAAACAGACAAACAGACACAGTTTTGTGAAAACATGCAATCAATCAATGCAAATCAGCTATTGATTAATGTGCCGGTTCTCACCTTTGGAACACGTGCAGAACCTAAGAACATAAAAGACATAGAACACAACCCGACAGATCAGATCTGTCATGTAGAAGCTGCACTGTAAACACAGTGGAATATAACAGCAGGACTGAGGACTCTGTCTTCACCTGAACAAGGACTAAACTTTAAGAGAAGAACCCCAGTCTACTGGATCAGAGTCCGACCTTTGACCCTTTCATCCACCCAGACAGTAAAGTCAGTTAAATGTCGTTTTGACACTAAAAACTACGATACCCATGATCCTCGGCCTTTGACGTGTCATGGAAGCGCCAGGTATTCTCTGACTCGGGTGCTGGTGTTTAGTTCTGGCGGATGAAGCAGGAGTTTCCGGTTAGAGCGCCACCTGTCGGTCAGCTGACTTTGTGAGGAAACGAACTTCTCCTGAAATAACTCCCGTCTCTCGTGTTTGGAATACTACAAAGGCCGTGTGAGGCATTGTTTGCCTTGCTGATGGGCACGTCGGCGGCAGTTGTTTGTCGTTACCCAGGCGTGGTGATTAATTCCAGGTCTGCGGCGGCGGTGACAGCTGGCGGCGGCTCGTCGGGAGCCTGAAATGTGACGATGTGACGATGTGACTTTGTTCGTGCGAAGAAACAAAACTCGTCTCTCCTGTCGAGCTCGTTCACACCAACAGATATGTGGAGGAGAAACCACCGTCTGTGTGTGTGTCTGTCTCCTTGTAGTCCCTAATGACACACACAGACACACACACACACACACACACACACACACACTCACACACACACACACACACACACTCACACACTCACACACTCACACACACACACACACACACACACACACACACACACACACACACACACTCACACACACACACACACACACACACACACACACACTCACACACACACACACACACACACACACACACACTCACACACACACACACACACTCAGTTTTTGGAAGTGTGTGTGTGAATGTGCATTAACATATGTATCAACCTCCATGAAACAGATTCCTTTTTAGAAATTAAACAGCAACAGATGAGTCTCTCTCTCTCTGTCTCTCTCCCTCTCTCTCTCTCCCTCTCTCCCTCTCTCTCTCTGTCCCTCTCTCTCTCCCTCTCTCTCTCTCTTACCACAGTAACCAGACTGTGATTAAACTTCTATTACTGACAGAGACATTTAGACTCTGAATGCCGTCTCACACATGCACATATCAAAGTGTGTGTGTGTGTGTGCGTGCGCGCGTGTGTGTGTGTGTCATCAGGGAACAGAGGAATTCTGGGTAGTGATGCGAACTCTCGGTGAAGCAGTCACTTCTAATCTCTCTCTCTCTCTCTCTCTCTCTTTCTTTCGGTTTTCCTTCATCTGGCCAAAAGTATGCGGACACCCGTGTTGATAGACTTTAGTGTACTTCTAAAGCCCCGCCCCCCTCTGTTAGTGTACCTGTCAGGATTTCCATAAAGAGCTGCATGTTTACACAGTTTGAAGCGTTTTTATTATTATGTAAAGTAACGTATAAGAAAGTAGTAAACGTATGTTAGCGTGTGTTAAAGTCTGGTTTGTATTTCTACAGCACGTTGCTGCACAAAATCTACATGCTATGGTGGTCATTGATATTTTCATTTACATATGAACCATATTTCCTTTTACAAAGTAATGTCACTTCCTGTGAACTCTCATCTGATGAACTCGTTCATGAACATGGAAATAATAAACCTGTGTTGTGAACTGACGGAGGATTTCACCGTCTGATCCTGAAGCTGCTCGTTGCTACAGGAAGTTAAAGTGACACTTCCTGTGTGTGACAGGATTATAAGGCCACGTCACATGACTGCAGAAATATGGACATCCAAGCTTCAAATGAAACTTTATGTGTTTTCAAACAGTAGTTCATGAGGACGAGGAGCAGCCTGAGTCAGGTGGGTGTCCTCCGGTCTAACAGCTGATCAGAGGAACCTGTTCACCTCCATCATCACCTCCTCCTCTGCTCCTTCTCTCTTATTGTCTCCTCTCCTCCCACTGTTTTACCTCTCCAAACTTCCAGATTTCCTCCTATCCATCCTCCCTCGCCCCCCCCCTTGTTCTTTGATTTTCATCCCTTGCTCTCTAATCTGAATTTATAAGGTGATTTTTTTTTTCTTGTCAAAATGTTCATTATACATCAAAGGGCTCCGTGTGTCTCTCTCTGCCCCCCCCCCCCCCCCCCCCCCCCCCCCAACATGGCGTCTGAGTAGCATATTAACGGGCCTATCAGTGCTGGCGTCGGCATCTGCTGCTCTGACACAAATTGGGAATTAACTGGAATTGATGTCCTGTGCCTCGCCTCTGAACTGTCCTGGCCTTATGAAGAATTTATGACAGTACACACACACACACACACACACACACACACACACACACACACACACACACACACACACACACAAATGACGAAGAAAATAAAGCGGCTGTAAATTAGCTTTCATGTTTCCTGTTGTGGATTTTGGCAGCAGCTCGTGGTTTTTTTTGTTTTTGTTCAAGGTTAAAGTGTGTGTGTGTGTGTGTGTGTGTGTGTGTGTGTGTGTGGTGTGTGTGTGTGTGTGTGTGTTCATTCACTGTAATGGCAAAGTGGATAGATGGATAAATAGATAGCTGGTGCTCTCCGTCTGATAAGAGCAAAGAACAGATGTAATGAGATTAACAGAGACGTCGAAATGGAAACTAGACAAAGGTGTTTATTTATTTCTCATCCGGCAGGTAAATTAACTCTTTAAATCATCCTCTCATCCGCGTATTCGTCCTTTTTCCCATCCACGGTCTAAAACACCAGAGTCAGGAGCCGCTCACCACCTCAGCCTGCAGGGAGGAGGAGGAGGAGGAGGAGGAAGAGGAGGAGGAGGAGGAGGAGAGAGGGAGAACAGACTGGTTAATTGAGTCTCCTAAAAACAACACCTCATCTCTCTCTTTGTTTCATTTGCTCTCCTCCTCTCTTTATCTCTCTTATTTGCTAATTTTCTTTCTCATTTTCAGCCGCTCGCACTGGATCTGTTTCCATTTGCTCCTTCTTCTCCCTCGTTTTCCCTCTTCCTCGTTTTTCCTCCTCTTCACCGTTTCTCCCTTGTTTCTTACCTTGTTATTTCCCCTTCTCTCTTTTCCTCTCAGTGTTTCCTTCCTCGCTCCTTCTCCTCTTTGTCCTCTTCACCTTTTATTTTCCCCTCCGTCTCTTTTTCATACTCCACTTCCTTCGGAGTCTGATGGTCGAGCAACTGAAACACGATCAAAAATCTTATGATAGAAACTTCACAACAACTTCAGCTGATACTTTATCCACCGGTTTTCAGATGCAGTGAGGAAGTAGCTGATGAATTACATTTAAAACGACGTTAGATCAAAGAGAAGAAACCCAGTGGTGAATGTGTCTGTGGATGTTTGATACGTCTGTTCTGTGTCTTTAAAAGTAGAAGTTGTGACTCTGACTGTTCCTCAACTTTAAATTCAGAAGTTTCCAGTAAAACACAGAGAGAGAGCGAGAGAGCGACGCACCGCAACTGACAACGTCTCGACCATTTAGACGACGAGTGCCGTTCTTTTCCTGATCCCGTGTCTGATCAATAACACTGATTGAATCCTGTATCGACACCGCAGTCATCTCTAACAAGATGCAGCACGTCCGGCAGGAACCCAGCGTCCCTGTGCGTTTAATTTGACCCCGCGCTGTCAGATGATGTCATCGCTCTCTCACCTGTGGAGCCACATTCACCTGTGAACAGTCTCAACTCAAAGGTTCCAGCAGCTGCTTCATTTCTCAACAGTCAAAGTGTCTGAGATCTGATCTTTATGTTTCAGTCTCTCCGTCCTGGAAGACTGACGAGCAGGTAAAAACTGGAGTTGGTTAGTCGGTCGGTCGGTCGGTCGGTCGGTCGGTCGGTCGGTCGGTTAGTTAGTTAGTTAGTTAGTTAGCAGTCAGTCCTGCTGTCCACTACAGAGGACAGACTCTGATATTAAAGAAACAGTTTGATTATTGGCAACTGCGACGTCCGCCATTTTGAAATTAGAGTCCATGTGGTCTTTTAGCCACACCCCCACAACTGTGACATCACTAGAAAGCCCAGGACGTCCTCTTGACAGCAGAGGATGACTCAGATAGATTGAATAAGAAGTGCACAATTTAAAGGTCTCAGACTCATGTTCCCCAAAGGACAAATTGATTCCTGTGTCTGTGTTGAATAGTTTGAAAACAGGAAATGTCCACTGGATACGACATAACGCCACAAACACGAAACACACAGGCAATTAGAGAAATGACGTCCAGAGCTCAGAGGACGTTTCCCGGGGAGAGATGAGACTGTGACGGCGTTAAAGAGTCGGGCGGCGATGAGCCGGGCGAGCGTCCACACGTCAGCTGACTGTGGTGCTGCTCGGCTCCGGGGAAACAAACAGACTGTGATGGGGTTGAGTCGCAGTGTGAACAACCACCTGCAGAGGGAAGGAAATGTATCTCGTCTTCTTGGGGGAAAAAATTTATGTTTTTGTTGCTTTTGTTTTGAAAAAATGTACTTTATGTGTTTTAAATGACGGTAGCTTATATCCACTCTTGTACACTGCGCCGCCTCCTCTTCTCTCTCCTTCTGTTTCTCTCTGACAAACTAACCACAGACTCATAATCACTGTCGCTTCTTCGCAGAACAAAGCTAACTGCACATTACACCGATCAGGGGGTCCTATTATCGCCCCTCTCCGTCGTCTAATGGGCTGGTTTTACCTGCCAGAGTTCAGCTAAAGTAGTGTTTCCACACAGGAGGGAGAGTCGCTGCTATACCAACGACTCAATACCTTTTGTACAAACACATACATATGCAAATTAGCAGCAGGGACCCATGCGGAGCTCGTTCAGGAGCCGCTCTGTGTTCAAAGTTTCTCTTGTTTGGCCGCTTGTTAAAATTGTAGCGAGAGCTGCAAGATAACAGCTATTTGATCCTTAACATTTTTCAAAACAATACGACATGAACCCGAGGAGGACAAGATAGTGTACAGATGGAAAGTGAAGCTGGTGAAATGGGCAGAAACTTTACCAAGAATTAATAAGACATGTTAGTGAACACCTCCACAACGGCTTATTAATACGTCTTTCACTAAACCCAATCACTTCGCAAATAAAAGCTCAACTTCCAACAGCTGATTGTGAAACAGGAAGAAATCTGATACAGAGATAAGAGACGTGATGGGAGGAATGTGACGGCCGGAGGAAGAAGGAATAAATCTCTCACAGAGCAGGTTTCATCTCTGAAGAGTGCAAGTGTCTGTAAGTGTTGATGTTTACAGGTTCTCCCTTTGCTTCCTGAAGTAAAAGCAGGAGTTTGTGAGTCCTGCTGTGTTTGATTATTACAGATCCATAATACCTGCAGAAACACTGATGAGGTAAATCTCTTGTTGCCATAAAGAAAGTCAGAACATCACCATCAGACTCCATCAGCACCAATAGATCAGTTAATAAAAGAAGAGACATCCAATCAATCACATGGAATCACAACGAAACAAAGATGAAATGAAGTGAAGGGACTTTTCTTTTTCTTTTTTTTTGATGAGATATTTTAATTCCAGCGAAAACAACGAGGTTGTGATGTTAAAAATCCGTATTCCCTCTCTTCCCGCAGCAGCCTTAGTTCGCCCAGTCAAATTAACATGGTTCAACTTTACATTCTTTTCACTGTGAAACTGCCTCTTTGTGTTTCCCTGGACACTATTTTCTTGCTAGAAAGACAGTAACTTTGGAAGATTCCCAGTCGACTTGACGAACTCAAACTGCTGAAGCATCATGTCAGATCACCACAGTGAATCCCCCAGCTGCTGAATATGCACAGAACCATCCACCTCCCTTCCTCCCGTGTTGCTGCGACGCCTGTTGCTAACAATGTTGGTCTCTCACAAGTGTCTGCCCCAGGATCAGCACAGAACATCCCCATTCTATATCTATATCTATAGAAATAGATATAGATATATAGATATATATACGTATTGATGAGATCTTTTCAGGTGTGAGCACAAAAACACAGAAACACACACAAGTGGGGAATAGTGTCTCTCAGCCGCGTGCTGTGTCTTACTGTGTGATCAACAGGGGTTGGAAAATTACTCTGCAGAGCTTATTACACACACACACACACACACACACACGCACACACACACGCTCGCGAGCCAGGCCCTTGTTGTTCTCAGTGGTTCCTATTTGAAACAGTGATTGCTCCTCACTAAACACTCTTTCAGTCTGTATTGTGCCTAAACGGTGTTGTGTGTCGGGCGTGAACGTCGCTCTGTAGGTGAAGCCGCTAGAAGCTCTGCATTAGCAGCTGATCTGTTTGCACCTGGAAAAACAGCAGTTACAATCTCAGAGGTTTGTTCGTCAACAATAGCAACCTCGTTAACACAATAATAACAGGCTCCACCACCGTGATTACAACAGCATTAGCAACATCGAGCTAATTCGCAGCTACAATAACAGCATTAGCAGCCGTGTTGAAATGAATCATTATATCACAGAGCCGTAGATTTTATCACCTCGGACACAGTGGCAAGAAAACGATCTGCATTTCTGTATAAACATGGTCACATGTTCATCCAAGCTGCAGTTCTGAACAGGTGGACCCTCACAGGTGGTCTGCTGCTCATGGACCTCCACTGGCGACCCCTGACCTCCTGAGTCAGATTCAGTCTCTGATGCTGCTTCAGACAGAACTCTGGGTCAGACTCAGTCATTCAGCCTCATCCTCAACACAGTGACGAAGAAGCTCAGAGTCCCAGATTAAGACTTAAAGCAGTGAGCAACCGTTACCTGCAGAATCACTTCCTCTTTAGTGATTTTGTCCAGAAAATAAAACCGTGAGAACGTTTTTCGCTTTGTTTCAAGCTATTGTGGGCTTTTATTCTGAAAAGTTGTGAAAGGAAGTTCCAAAGGTTCTGTTGCTTGACAAACATCTGACGGAGCGACACACGATGTGTGACATGAAGAAAAGAATCAGTCAGTCAGAGGTTTAACATGTGACTGTGGCTGGAGAGGAATCACTACTTCCTGTCAGGACTTTCAGAATAAAATCAGAATGCAGATGATGAGCAAGATGGTGGATTGAGATTGTAAGAGATGATCATGTGAAGCTTGTCAAAGAGAGATGATAATAAATAATATTGAGGACGACTGTTCTGCAGGTTATTGAGTGAAAGTTCAAAAACATCTGCGTTAAACATCTGGCAGATTAACGTCGTCTTCTTATAAGAAAAGATATGTTATGATATTATCTAAGAATCAGGAAGTGCGACGTCATATACGTCACAGAAGAAGAACAGACACAACAACAACATCAAGGCCGACGAATGTCAGTGATGACATCGTCACGATGAGGACGTCTTCTACAGCGACGTGTTCACACTGATACATGACATCCTCTTTATTGATCTGCACTTCTCTGAGGGTCAATGATTAATGGCCATGTATGTATTGATTGATGTGCTGCTTTGCATGATGGGATATTGACACAACAAGGAGTCCTCACACTAACTCCCTGCCTCTCTCTCTCTTTTTTAAGAAAATCCTCTCGGAGCATTCAGGGCCCAGTTCTTCGCAGAGGAAGCGGTCGGCGAGCGTGAACTCTCTGCTGGTCGGCGGTCGAGGCGTCGCTGCGGAAAACCCTCGCTCGGCGCTCTCCCCTCTCACCAACTCGCTCCTGGAGCAGCTGGAGGCTCGCATCAAAGAGCTGAAGGCGTGG
This sequence comes from Seriola aureovittata, assembly GCF_021018895.1. Taxonomy (NCBI): domain Eukaryota; kingdom Metazoa; phylum Chordata; class Actinopteri; order Carangiformes; family Carangidae; genus Seriola; species Seriola aureovittata. The sequence goes on along the minus strand of NC_079376.1, from coordinate 743,533 downwards.
CTGCGAGACACCGAGCTGCTCATCTTCAACTCCTGCCTCCGACAGGACAAAGACGCCGCGGAGCAGCTGCGCAGCTTCAAGGTAGGAAGAGACGCTCGAGACGACCTGCACAGAGGAACGTTAGCCTTCAGCAGCTCAACCTGAAAACCCAGTGTTAGCAGTCAGGTTCAGATGCATCTGACTTTAGTTAAACATGGTAACGTGCACTTTTCTTCAGTATATCTCACACGTCGTTCAGACTCCTGCAGTTTCTGGTTCAGCTGCCGTTAAACTGAGTCACTTCAACCTGCTGAATGAAGTTTAAAGTCACATTTCAGATGCAGTATATAGGTAATTAACTTTATATAGATTATTAACCTTATTTAGATAATTAACTGTATATAGATAATTAGAATCCACTGAATAGAACATAAACTTTATCATAAACAGTAACCAGAGAGGGAACGCAGACTAAAAACACTCAGGTGTGTTCATGAACTTCTCTTCACAAACTTTTGTTCCTGTCAAATATGTGACAAAGCTTTGGCCAATCAGCATTAAGCTTTATCTAAAAAAAACAAACATGTTGGCTGTGTGTGTGTGTGTGTGTGTGTGTGTGTGTGTTGTGGCTAAGTATAGTAATACATCGTCTTAATGAGGCCAGATGAAAGCAGGGCTGTTTTGAAGAGATGGATGTATGGAGGAAACAGCAGTTAGCCTTAAGAGCCGCGGGACGCTAACAGGATATTAATCAGTCTACATCACACAGCGAACAGCTAGCTGCGCTGATTAGCCTAGCCCCGCCGTGTGACTGACAACCACAAATACACACACACACACACACACACACACACACAGTCATACACGTGTACATGTGCTGAAATAGAAATGCATTAATTCATGTATGCCCGCCCATACTGACAAGACAACACACACTTACAGTCACACTCATAGACACACACACACACACACACACACACAGATGAAAACACACACTTTTACAGACAGATGACAGAAACACCAGCTGATGACTTTAGTCCCAAAGTTTCAAACATCCACAAAGACACAAACACATGTTCAGTCTGTGATTTATTGATAAGAGAAGAAAAACTTTATTGATCCTGTAGAGGAAACTCAAAGTGACACAGCAGAACAAAAGAGAAGCTAAAACAAGGGAAAAATCTTATAAAGAATTAAAATAAGAATAGAAACAGAGTCTGGGATGAATAAGATCAATAAGAAATACTCAGTACATTTCTGTACATGTGCAGATATAAGAACAGGAAGCCAGCGTGGGCGTCTGCGTCATCGTCTCCATTAAACACAACTCTGGAGTTTTCAAACTAAAACAGGGTCAGCAGCGTTTCCAGAAGTCTCAGATTAAGAGGCGGGAAAACTCCAGAGTCGCGTGGACACCAGACGTCAACGCTGTAAAATGTACAAATGAAATGATATTTAGTTTGTTCCTGTAACAAACAGTCTCATAGTTTGACACCGGAGCTGCAAACTTCTAGTTGTAAACTGGTCAGTATTAATGTGAACACAGCGCACACACATGCATCACACACACACACACACACACACACACACACACACACCGGCTGCCTAAGTGATGAAACTGTATAGAACGGAGACTTTATCTGGAGAAAGTGAGCGGAGCCGCTCGTACTTTTGATCCTTGTCACAGCTCTCAGTGGGAAGCCATTGATTTCTGGCAGAAAGAGGCTGTGAGCTTCTGGAGAAATGAAGATTGGAAATATTGATAGCAGTCATTTGTATGGAGAGGGAGAGCGGGGGGGAGCGGGGCTAAATGGAGAGAAGGGGCTCCATTTTAAGAGAAGTCGACTCCATCTGAGCCGTCATTTGTCTGTTTTTGGCATTTGGACTCGTAAATGGGTTCGATTTCTGCGCTGCAGCTTATTACTGTACGGCTGTATGAGAAAGCAGCGGGGGTCGGCAGAGGTCGCCGAGGCCATACACACACTCACACACACACACACTCACACACACATTTATAAAACACAAATGTATGAGGCGTTTCAGACGGACACACTGCTGCAGCGCTCGCTTTAACACACTCACACTCACAAACATAAACACTGTGTTAACGTGTCCCAACAACACGACCCTGTCCCTGCAGTGCAGGTGTCCAGCCCGAAACACACCGTGGACATTTGTCTCCAGCCCACAAGAGTGGAGGTGAAGGGAGTCTTGGATCCCTGAGCGTCTGAACAGAAGATCCCGGGGAGGAAGAGGAACCTGCAGGAGGAAGGTCTGAGGTCCACTGAGGACAGATACTGGCCTCGATGGTCAACAGATCTATTTCAACCGGGACAGACAACAACAGAGAGAGAAACAGCGACAGGAGGAAAAGACTCTGCTGCTCAGACTGTGGGAACAGCGCTGAAGGCCAGAGTGTCAGTTTGTGATTGGATGAAGAGGAGAATGAGCTGGCGGAGCTTAGAGAGAGAGCGGGAAACTGTGCTGGTGAAGACATGGAGGACGCCGTCTTCCTGGTTGAACTCGCTCATGATGCAGATCATGTGGTCGGCTCGAAAGCTGTTGTTAGCTCTTCTTGACAGATGTTGGCATCAGTGACATCACAGGGTCTGTGCGTCCACCTGTGCATCCCTCAGACAGGTGACAGGTTGAGCCTCAGTTTGTCGGGGGGGTGTTAAAGCTGCTGTCTGTGATTTCTCTCTCTCCTCTCAGACTGTATGTGGCACCCTGTCCTCTCTCTCACCCTGTTTCTTCACATTTCAGCTTCCATCCGTGCACCCCCTCCCCCTCCTCCTCCCCCTCCGCTCCTCCTCCTCCCCCTCCTCCTCCTCCTCCTCCTCCTCCTCCTCCCCCTCCCCCTCCTCCTCCACCTGTCTGTCTGCAACCTGCCTCTTAATTGAATTAGCGGTCCTTTAAGATATGGCGTCAGCCAGACGTTCCTCCAGCAGGCCCCGGGCCTCCGATGACTCGCTATTGTAGTGGAGACGCTCTGGGGGCCGGACACACCGAGAATTAATAGACTGAGCCTGACACACACACACACACACCTGCTCTGGAGTGTGTGTGTGTGTGTGTGTGTGTGTGTGTGTGTGTGTGTGTGTGTGTCTCCGGTCGGTGGTTTCCTCCTCACTTGATCTAATCAGCTGTTTCATATGATCAGACATCTGAGCGACCAGCTGACGTGAAGCAGAGAATAATGTGTTGACTTCCTCCGTCGCTGCGTCCACAGCTACTGTCTCTTTAAGTGTCCAGGTGTCTCCTGACGTCACGAACCGCTCATGTCAACACAAACACAGGAAGTCGTTTCTGATGGATTCTGTAAAAGTGTAGAAACGTTCAGAGCCAGAACCTTCACAATGTCATTGATCATCAACATGGAACAGTCTTACTACATGTTCACACACTCTGCACATACAACAACATACAACATACAAACTAAACCTCTCTTTTATACTCATCAAAACACTTTGAGCTGCTCCTTGTGTATGAAAAGTGCCAAATGAATAAAGTTTATTTTCATTATTATTATAAAATAAATCAATCAATGAAATAAATCATTGATTGCACCAAAACAGCTCAGTGAAAAATATGTTTTTTAAATATTACAACATTAGAAATATGTATTTTACATCTTGTGATCTCATGAACATGTTATTGATATTACTCCAGGTTTTACTGACCCCATAATATGACTAATACTATTACTGTCATAACAACATCATCAGAGGTGAGAGGTGTAATAACACGTGTAATATGAAGGTTATTCAGATATTCTGTCTTTCTTTTCTTTCATTTCTTCCTTCCTTTCTTTCTTTTTTTCTTTTCTTTCTGTCCTTTTTGACGGACACACACTGTTCGTTCACAGCCTCTGAAATCACACACACACACACACACACACACACAGATGTGAGTGTAGATTGTGGGTATCAGTGTTTAGCTCATTCCTCTGAAGTGAAGCTCCTCTGTCTCTTTATCAGTCTGTCCATCTCTCTCTCTCTCGTCCCACCTCTCTTTCTGTGCTCCTCCTCTCTCTCCCTTGTTCTTCGTATCCGTCCGTCTTGTTCTCTGTATCCGTCCTCCTCTGTCTTGTTATCTGTCCGGCTGCTCCCTCTCTCCCCTGCTGCTGACAGTAGATGAACCCACCCTCCCCTACTGTTTGTTACCCCCCACCCCCCTCCAATCATGCCCTTTGCCCCGCGGCCCTCCTCATCATTTGTAACACATGACCCCCCCCCCCCCTCGTTTCTATTTTCAGCTCTCCTTCCTCCTGCCGTTTCTAAGTTTTAACCCCCCCACAGTTTGCACCGTGAACCTGTCCTTCTTTTCCTGCTCATGACTCATGACCCCGCCCTCTTCCTGCTGTTCATGCACCCACCCATCTCACCTCCCGCCCTGAGACGTGACCCAATTCTGACTCCAATTGATTGGACGTGATTGTTTTTATAATCAATGACTGAACACACCTCGCTCCCTCCCTCCCAGCTCCTTCGATCAGACCTGAACCCCGCCCTCGTCACATGTGCTTACACCGTATTTCAGCATCTGTTAAATTAGAATAACTGACTCCACTGACCAATGACACATCACCCTGATTAAAATCACGGGTTTCTCTGGTTTGATGGAAACAGTCGTGATGATGTAAGAACACAACTCAACCACATACATACATATATATACATATATACATATATATACATATATACATATATATACATATATATATATATATATATATATATACATATATATACATGCATACATATATATATATATATATATATGTATGCATGTATATATGTATATATATATGTAGAAAACAGTTGTTTTTAGACATTTTATAACTTTAAACTGTGTTTAACTCAGACAGCTGATGCCTCGTATTAGTATTTTAAGGGCTTTGGATTCGGTCTCTTCTCACCCTGTAGTTTTACTGGTTTTAACATGAACATGAGACTGATGTGCCTGAAGCTTCGGCGCACACCCGTACGTATATGTGGCACTTACTGAACCTTGTTGGTTAGTAATATTGTGCCACATGTCGTGTTATATTCCCGTCACGAGTCGGAGCAACGAGACTGAAAATTCTGGTCCTGAATTTGTGATGCTGTTGAAACCTGATCCACCTGACGTGATGGTGTAGATGACTGGTCGTGATTTGTCTGAATCACCGGTCTGCATGGAGTCACCGCTGTGACCTCTGTGTACGGTGACCCCCCATCCTCAACAATACATGACCCTAACCACCCCCCCCCCCCCCCCCCCAGCATCTCTCAGGCAGCTAATAGAAGGTGACAGCGAGGCTCTGATATCGATACCTGCTGCATGATGAGATTAAAGATCCACCGACTCCCTGCCAACAACACAAGCTGTGTGTGTGTGTGTGTGTGTGTGTGCGTGCGTGTGTGTGCGTGCGCGCGCGCGCGCGCGTGTGTGTGTACGGGTGCGCGGTCGTTGGTGTTTTGAAGAGGTGTTTTCTTGTTAAGAGTTGCTCGTTAGGGGTTGAAGGCGAGTAAACAGGTGAGGCGTTGCCACGGTAACGGCGCCAACAAACAGATCAGACTTTCATCTTCATCTGCTCAGGAGGAGAAGAAAACACTCGGCTCTTTCATCTGCTGAAGGAGTGGAGATGGAGAGCGAATGAAAACAGAGAGAGAGAGAGGAAGCAGAGAGTGACGAGGGGAGAGAAGGAAAGAGGGAAGAAGAGGAGGAGGCGAGAGGAGGAGAGAAGAAGACATGACAAAAGAAAAGGAGAAGAAAAAGATGGAGACAGAGAAAGAAACATTCAGGGTCATTTTCATCTTTTCGTCTCCAAATACCTCGGTGATATTTTACTTTCATTCATTGTAATTCACCTTGACTCAGTGTCACCTGTTTGAACCGACATCCCATCATCAACTCAACACTGCCTCCACAGCAACAGGTGCACATCACCTGCACTGACACACAGCAACCTGCCTGCCCCGCCCACCTGCTGCTTAATGACACAGTGAGAGTGAGGACGGACAGACAGACAGACAGACAGATAGGTAGACAGACAGACAGACAGACAGATAG